>NW_024470954.1:0-12500 GCF_017639515.1 Carcharodon carcharias
GTGTAGAAGGGAGATTTACTCTGTATCTAACCCCATGCGTACCTGTCCTGGGAGGTGTTGATTGGGACGGCGGTAGAGGGAGATTACTCTGTATCAAACCCCGTGCTGATACCTGTCCTGGAGGTTGATGGGGACGGTGCAGAGGGAGATTTACTCTGTATCGAACTCCGTGCTGTACCTGTCCTGGGAGGTTTGATGGGGACAGGTTCTAGAGGGAGATTTACTCTGTATTAACCCCCGTGCTACGTACATGTCCTGGGAGTGTTTGATGGACAGTGTAGAGGGAGATTTACTCTGTATCTAACCCCGTGCTGTATCTGTCCTGGGAGTGTTTGATGGGGACAGTGTAGAGGGAGATTTACTCTGTATCTAACCCCGTGCTGTCCCTGTCCTGGAAGTGTTGATGGGGGACATGTAGAGGGAGATTTACTCTGTATCTAACCCCGTGCTGTACCTGTCCTGGGAGTGTTTGATGGGGCGGTGTAGATGGAGATTTACTCTGTACCTAACACGTGCTGTACTGTCCTGGGATTGTTTGGATGGGACACAGTATAGAGGGAGATTACTCTGTAATCTAAACCGTGCTGTAACTGTCCTGGATTGTTTGAGGGCACAGTTTATAGAGGGAGATTTACTCTGTATCTAACCCCGTGCTGTACCTGTCCTGGAGTGTTGAGGGAAAGTGTAGAGGGAGATTACTCTGTATCTAACCCCGTGCTGTACCTGTCCTGGGAGTATTGATGGGACGGTGTAGAGGGAGGTTTACGCTGTATCTATACCGTGCTGTACCTGTCCTGGGAGTGGTTGATGGGACGGTGTAGAGGGAGATTTTACTCTGTATCTAACCCCGTGCTGTACCTGTCGGGAGTGTTTGATGGGGCCGGTGCAGAGGGAGATTGACTCTGTATCCAACGCCCGCGTGAGCGCGCCATTGACTCACCGCTTCCCCATCGGGCTGTTTCCGTCCTCCGGACCCCTCCTTTGCGACGACCCTCGGTCCCGGACGGTTTCTGTGCGCCGAGGGGGCCTTGGCCTCGCCGCCGGGCCTAGCCTCAGGCCCGGCCAGCTCTGCTCCGGCCGGGGCGGGCCCGGGGGGCGGTCGGCCGGACCCCCGCGGGCTCGGGCTACCCCAGCAGGCGAGTCCCGGCCATTCGGGGCCCGGTCAGGCAGGGCTGAGGGCGACGGGCTCCTGCTGGGCCGATGTCTCGCCTCCGTCGTTCACCTGTCGCAACGGAGAGTAAGAGGGTCAGGTTTAGTCCCAGCGCCGACGCGCATAATACCACCCCAACCCACCCAACACCCCCCAACCCTCGTCACACACACAACCAGCCCTGTCACCACCTCCAAACCCTACCCACCTCCCTATCTCTTAACCCTCCTCAAGCCCTACACCCCTCCATTATCCTGTAACCTCAGCCGGCCCCCTACACCCCTCCCTATCCCTGTAACCTCCTCCACACCTACACCCTCCTATCTCTGTCTGTACCTCCACCCAAGCCCCTACACCCTCCCTATCTCTGTAACCTCCTCCAGCCCCTACACCCCTCCCTATCTCTGTAAACCTCCTCCCAGCCCCTACACCCTCCCATCTCTGTAACCTCTCCAACCCCTAAACACCTCCCTATCTCTGTAACTCACCAGCACCTACACCCCTCCCTATCTCTGTAACCTCCTCCACACCTACACCTCCCTATCTCTGTAACCTCCTCCATCCCTACACCCCTCCCTATCTCTGTAACATCCTTCAGCCCCTACACCTCCCTATCTCTGTACCTCCTCCAGCCTACACCCGCCCTATCTCTGTAACATCCTTCTGCCCCCACACCCCTCCCTATCTCTGTAAACCTCCTCCAGCACCTACACCCCTCACATCTCTGTAACCTCCTCCAGCCCTACACCCTCACTATCTCTGTAACATCCTTCTGCCCCTACACCCCTTCTATCTCTGTAACCTCCTCCAGCCCCCTCACACATCCCCATCTCTGTAACCTCCTCCAGCCCCTACAACTCCTCCCTATCTCTGTAACTTCCTCCAGCCCTACACCCCTCCCTATCTCTGTAACCTCTCCAGCCCCTACACCCCTCCCTATCTCTGTAACCTCCTCCAACCCCTACCCCTCACCTATCTCTGTAAACTCCACCAGCAACTACACCCCTCCTATCTCTGTAACCTCCTCAGCCCACTAAAACCCTCCTATCTATGTAACTCCTCCAGCCCTACACCCCTCCCTATCTCTGTACCCAACTCGCCCCCTACACCCCTCCCTATCTCTGTAACCCTCCAGCCCCCTACACCCCTCCCTATCTCTGGTAACCCCCCAGCCCCCTACACCCTCCCTATCTCTGTAACCTCCTCCAGCCCCTACACCCCTCCCTATCTCTGTAACTCCTCAGCCCCTACACCCTCCTTCTCTGTAACCTCCTCCAGACCCTACACCCCACCCTATCTCTATAACTCTCCAGACCCTACCACCTCCCTATCTCTGTAACCTCCAGCACTACACCCCTCCCTATCTTTGTTACCACCTGGGGTTGAGAAATTTATCAGCCGTGATTGAATGGCGGAGCAGACTCGATGGGCTGAATGGCTAATTTCTGACTCCTATGTCTTCTGGTTCCCCTATCCATCCTCCACAAAGAAGCAAAGCGAGAGGACGATTAACCAATCAGACCGGAGCCTCGTGTCGGTGTTTTTTTTCCTGGTTCCCCCGCCGGACTGGTAGCGATGGAGGGGTTCTGGTCCCCTCCTATCCAGCCAGAGACCGACACGCTACATGGTTAGTCCCAAGCCGGTCTCTGATGAGCTGAATCTTTTTTTTTTTTTGTCAATCCAAAGCCGCGAGTGGAGCGTTCCCCATTATGTGTCCGCACGCTCCATGGATTCCACATGGGTGAAGGCAGATACTCTCGGCGGCGCGGTAGTTACCGTGGGGTGGCCGGGGGTGGGTGTTTAAACACCCCTGGCTTTGCCCCTGCACCTCCCTACCCCCCCACCCCCCCACACATACTGCGAGAGGGGGAACACCTCCGGAAATACCCACGAGTTTGCCAACTTCGGACGAGGCGGAGTCCGGTCCTTCCCGAGTCGGAGGGGGTAGGTGCGGAAAGCGTGTGGGGAACCCCAAAACGGCTGGTGACTCCTGTCGCCCCGCGTTATGGCGTCGATCGTCTGGCAACGTTTCTTTGCGGGAATGTTGGACTTTATTTACCAGCCGGCAACAGCAGGTACACCTGTGCATCAAGCTTCGAAACTCAAGAAGAGCTCTCTCCTGCGGAGGTTTCCCATGAGGTGACCGGACCATGTCGAATCGGAGGGTCGAATTGCCCGCAGACCACTCATTGGGGCGGGGGGGGGGGCCGCCTTAAGGAGGAGGGGGATAACTGCCCCACCCCACCCCCCGCTCCCCCGACCGACCAAGCGCAGACAACACCAAGCCGGTCGGTGCTGAATGAGGCACTGGATGTTAATGCAGGCTCCAGGGATGTGGATACTGCGGAGGACATTCCAGACATTCTGTGACATTCCAGACAGATCAGGAGACCCACCTGAAATTACGATTTGGTAAATCTCAAGACCTGGGTCAGTATCGTAGCATCACGGGATAGATAACCCTGTCAATACAACATGTACCGGAAAGTCAAAGGGGAAGGAATGTAGTTAATTACAATTTTGGATAAATGTATGTGTGGGGGGTGGGGGGGGTAGGAGGTGCAGGGGCAAAGCCAGGGGTGTTTAACCCCCACCCCCGGCCACCCCAAGGTAACTACCGCGCCGCCGAGAGTATCTCCCTTCACCCAAATAACAGCAGGTACACCTGTGCATCACTAAATAAAGTCCAAGGTTTCCACTTAGAAGAGTTGCCTGAAGCTCGACCCTGTAACGTGGGGTGATATAGATGCCGGTTGCTGCTGGTAAGAGGGAGGAAAGGGCGTTTAGGTTAGGACCCACAGACCCTGAATCGTGGGGGGGAAGTGACTCACCGCTTGGCCAGACGGCTTTAGCCTGGATTGTAGGGTCGTTATTCTGCATCTCGTGAGCATGTTGGTTAATGAGTCGATCTCGATTTCAATACTGCTGGATGGATCGAGAGGGGAGCTCCTGCAGCCTAGGGATTAACACACACAAACACACACACACAGGTCAGGTACTGCGCACAAGCAGAGCAGACCCCTGGTACAGCCCTAGTCTGGAGCCAAAGCACACACCCTCAGGAACCACACCTCTGGGAGGATGAATCAGACGTGGGGAAACTTCAGTGCAGGTGAACCACGGGGGATGCCGTATCAGATAGGGTTTAAATAGTCCAGGTGGGATACTCGGAAGGGAACTGTTCTCCCTCTGAGAGCTGGTGACCTCCCCCTGTTTCCTGTGTAACAGGCTCCGAGAGGGGCTGAATGGCCTCCTCCCTGTTCCTGTGTAACAGGCTCGAGAGGGGCTGAATGGCCTCCTTCTGTTCCTTGTGTAACAGGCTCGAGAGGGGCTGAATGGCCTCCTCCTGTTCCTGTGTAACAGGCTCGAGAGGGGCTGAATGGCCTCCTCCTGTTCCTGTGTAACAGGCTCGAGAGGGGCTGATTGGCCTCCTCCTGTTCCTGTGTAACAGGCTCGAGAGGGGCTGAATGGTCATCCTCCTGTTCCTGTGTAACAAGCTCGAGAGGGGCCTGAATGGCCTCTTCCGGTTCCTGTGTAACCTGGTTCAAGAGGGGCTGAATGGGTCTCTTCCTGTTCCTGGTAACTGGCTCCGAGAGGGGCTGAATGGGGCCTCCTCCAGTTCCTGTGTAACAGGCTCGAGAGGGCTGAATGGACCTCCTCCTGTTCCTGTGTAAGGTTGGAGGTTGTGGTGGGAGGGTGTCGGGTCCTGCCCTGACTGGGGATGCCCAGTTTGGCCGAAAGACTGGAAGGAAAGCTGTACCTTATCTCAATGGAGGAGATTGGTACAGAGGGATCTGGGCGTCCTAGGACACTGATCACACAAAGCTAGTAGGCAGATGCAGCGAGTGATTCGGAGGGCCAATGGACTGATGTCCTTCACCGCAAGAGCTGGGGAGACGGAGTATAAAAGTAGACGAGTTGCCCTCAAACTATACTGTTGGCGAGTCTGCAGCCATAGTACTGTGAACAGTTTTGTTCTCATTTAAGGAAGGATAGACTTTCATTGGAGGCGTTCAGAGAAGGTTCACTCTGCTGATTCTGAGGAGGGAGGGGCTTACGGAGAGGATGTTCCTCCTGCCTCATGTGGGAATCCGGAACAGGAGGGAGGGTTCAGAGTTTCAGGATAAGGGGCCTCCAGCTGAGAAAGAGACGAGGAGGAATTTGAGGGGATGTTCCTCCTGCCTCACGTGGGAATCTAAAACGAGGAGGGAGGGATCAGAGCTTCAGGATAAGGGGCCTCCGGCTGAGACGAGACGAGGAGGGAATTTGAGGGGATGTTTCTCCCTGCCTCACGTGGGATACTAAAACGAGGAGGGAGGCATCTGGGTTTCAGTATAAGGGGCCTCCCGCTGAGAGTGAGACGAGGAGGAATTTCGTTCTCCCGGTGGGTCGTCCATCTATGGAATTCCCCCCCTCCCCCTACCCACAGTCGGATAGCACCACCACCCGACTGCTCACCCGTGTCTTCCCGAGAGGGCGAATGAGGGGGCAAAGCCTATTCGTGACGACCTTACCTGCGCCTCGCTCGTCCAGTCGACTGTGGGTGCCTCTTCCTCCAGGGGGCCCGGCGGCGATGGGAAAACCTCCTCGGCCGGCGGCGGAGGGAAGGAGTCCTCGAAGGGGGGAGGGGGGGGAGGGGGAGGGGGCGGGGGGATGTCGCCGGGCGGCGGGGGGAGGAGAACCTCGTCGGCCGGGGGCGGGGGAGGGAGGGGGAAGTCTGCAAGAGAGGAGACAAAGGAAGAGCCCGTTGAGTGACCCTCAGCCACAGACACCCGTCGCCACCGTCTCCCCCCCCCCCCACCCCCCCCCCCCGTTTGGCCTCAGGGCCACCATTGCTACGGTCCTATGTCAACGCGTCACGGGGGTAATCGCACCCGCTGGACCACCGGTGGGGGGGGGGGGGGCGCTGTGTCGGACGGAATGGAGCCTCACCGTCAAATCCGGCCACCCAATCAGCTCCCTCCCCTCCCCTCGGATACCCCACCTCACGCCCTACCCTCCCCCAACCACCACCTCCCCCCCACCAACCCCCGCAGCTCCCCTCCCCCATTAACCCCGCTACCCCACCACCGGCGTGGGCGCTCACACCTTCGGCTGGTCCGGTGTCCGGGGTCTCACCCACGCGGCCAAGTCTGGCCCTGCTGCAGCCGCCAGCGGACGCGGGAGGCAGGGCGGTGGCGGTCTCGGGCCGGCTATTCGACTTGTAGGGGTTCACCTTGGGTTTGGGAGCGACCACCGGGGCAAACTTCCTGGGCAGGTTGTAGAAGCTGGGGGCAGTGATGGTGACGTTGACGCTGGAACTGACCTTGGAGGCCCGAGGCACGTCAGGGGAGCTCATGACTCCGGCCAACCCTGGATTGAGAGACAGGACATGAAGGTTAAAAGATCAGCTTCACAACCGCGGGTCAGCGCAAGTGGCGGGGGTGGGGGTCGATTACCCCTCCTCCCCATCCCTGTCCACTCACCCCCTGGGATAGGGAGGCGGGGGGGACTCCAGAGCTGTCAAAAGGCTCCAGTCAGGCCGGAAAGCCTCGTCTCTAAGGGAACGAGAGGCCGGACGAGTGTCAATCAGGATCGGCGGACTTGGCCCTACACAACCCCCAACCCCCACCCCAGGGGAGGTAATCCAGCCAACTGAGGTCGTCCGTCACCGAGAAAACCCTTTCACAACCTCATTTCCGAAGGAGCAGGAGTAATAGAGGCGTCTGCTTTAAACCCACACCCCCCAACCCCCACCACCCACCACCCCCACTCCCTAACCCAGGGGTCAGTGGACAGGGACGGGGAGCTGGAACCCGGGCTGATTCACCTCCCACCCCCCACTCACCCAGGGGCCTCAAGACAGGCAGCAGGAGCAGGAACCCGGGCTGAATCACACAGGAAATGCAAACCACAGCATAACAGTACCACACCCTTTGAGAAAAATGGACAGAAAAGAGGGAGATTTACTCTGTATGTAACCCCGTGCTGTACCTGTCCTGGGAGTGTTTGATGGGGACGGTGTAGAGGGAGATTTACTCTGTATCTAACCCCGTGCTGTACCTGTCCTGGGAGTGTTTGATGTGGACAGTGTAGAGTGAGCTTTACTCTGTATCTAACACCGTGCTGTACCTGTCCTGGGAGTGTTTGATTGGGACGGTGCAGAGGGAGATTTACTCTGTATCTAACCCCGTGCTGTACCTGTCCTGGGAGTGTTTGATGGTGACGGTGTAGAGGGAGCTTTACTCTGTATCTAATCCCGTGCTGTACCTGTCCTGGGAGTGTTTGATGGGGACAGTGTAGAGGGAGATTTACTCTGTATCTAACCCCGTGCTGTACCTGTCCTGGGAGTGTTTGATGGGGACGTTGTAGAGGGAGATTTACTCTGTATCTAACCCCGTGCTGTACCTGTCCTGGGAGTGTTTGATGGGGACGGTGTAGAGGGAGATTTACTCTGTATCTAACCCCGTGCTGTACCTGTCCTGGGAGTGTTTGATGGGGACGGTGTAGAGGGAGATTTACTCTGTATCTAACCCCGTGCTGTACCTGTCCTGGGAGTGTTTGATGGGGACAGTGTAGAGGGAGATTTACTCTGTGTCTAACCCCGTGCTGTACCTGTCCTGGGAGTGTTTGATGGGGACGGTGTAGAGGGAGATTTACTCTCTATCTAACCCTGTGCTGTACCTGTCCTGGGAGTGTTTGATGGGGACAGTGTAGAGGGAGATTTACTCTGTATCCAACCCCGTGCTGTACCTGTCCTGGGAATGTTTGATGGGGACAGTGTAGAGGGAGACATACTCTGTATCTAACCCCGTGCTGTACCTGTCCTGGGAGTGTTTGATGGGGACGGTGTAGAGGGAGATTTACTCTGTATCTAACCCCGTGCTGTACCTGTCCTGGGAGTGTTTGATGGGGACGGTGTAGAGTGAGCTTTACTCTGTATCTAACCCCGTGTCTGTTTGTGCTGGGAGTTGCCCTCTCTCTGCTGTTCTGTGTACACACAGATAAGGGTTGCCGATGTTGTTCTCAACTCTGAGAGAGGGAACTGAAATCTGGCTTCGTTTCTTTCTGTGTGTGAGTCACGAGGAGTTGGTCTATTTGCCTTCTTCCCCTTTTGTACACAAGCCCTGGACACACGCTCAACCTTCCGGTGTTGCACTGGGCTGTGCCCTTTGACCGTCCCCCTGACCTCTCTCGGTCACCCCGAACCCCTCGATTGTCTAGTCACCACTTCCAGTTGACTCAGGGTTTGGCACGAACGATGCTGTGACTTGCTAGTGATGATATAGCAGTGTATTCCTGTCTAGGGTATCCCAGAGTGAGCGCCCTACTATCAGTCCCACTCTTGCCAAAGGCCAAGTGTCCACACAATCAGGCAAGTCTTGAAACTTGCTAAATATCTGAACCCATGGTCTGAGTAACATGCTCTGCAAAACATACACCCCATCGCTACACACAGGGTGAGAGCAAACACCATTGGACAAGGGAGTGCCTCACGGTCGGAGGGTCAGTACTGAGGGAGTGCCGCACTGTCGGAGGGTCAGTACTGAGGGAGTGCCTCACGGTCGGAGGGTCAGTACTGAGGGAGTGCCGCACTGTCGGAGGGTCAGTACTGAGGGAGAGCCGCACTGTCGGAGGGTCAGTACTGAGGGAGAGCCGCACTGTCGGAGGGTCAGGACTGAGGGTGAGCCGCACTGTGGGAGGGTCAGTGCTGAGGGAGTGCCGCACTGTCGGAGGGTCAGTACTGAGGGAGTGCCGCACTGTCGGAGGGTCAGTACTGAGGGAGTGCCGCACTGTCAGAGGGTCAGTACTGAGGGAGTGCCGCACTGTCAGAGGGTCAGTACTGAGGGAGTGCCGCACTGTCGGAGGGTCAGTGCTGAGGGAGAGCCGCACTGTCGGAGGGTCAGTACAGAGGGAGTGCCGCACTGTCGGAGGGTCAGTACTGAGGGAGAGCCGCACTGTGGGAGGGTCAGTACTGAGGGAGAGCCGCACTGTCGGAGGGTCAGGACTGAGGGAGCGCTGCACTGTCAGAGGGTCAGTGCTGAGGGAGAGCCGCACTGTCGGAGGGTCAGTACTGAGGGAGTGCCGCACTGTCGGAGGGTCAGTGCTGACGGAATGCCGCACTGTCGGAGGGTCAGTACTGAGGGAGTGCCGCACTGTCAGAGGGTCAGTACTGAGGGAGTGCCGCACTGTCGGAGGGTCAGTACTGAGGGAGAGCCGCACTGTCGGAGGGTCAGTGCTGACGGAATGCCGCACTGTCGGAGGGTCAGTACTGAGGGAGTGCCGCACTGTCGGAGGGTCAGTGCTGAGGGAGTGCCGCACTGTCGGAGGGTCAGTACTGAGGGAGTGCTGCACTGTCGGAGGGTCAGTGCTGAGGGAGTGCCGCACTGTCGGAGGGTCAGTACTGAGGGAGTGCTGCACTGTCGGAGGGTCAGTACTGAGGGAGTGCCGCACTGTCGGAGGGTCAGTGCTGAGGGAGTGCCGCACTGTCGGAGGGTCAGTACTGAGGGAGTGGTGCACTGTCGGAGGGTCAGTACTGAGGGAGTGCCGCACTGTCGGAGGGTCAGTACTGAGGGAGTGCCGCACTGTCGGAGGGTCAGAACAAGAGAGAGAAAGAGACAGAAACAGGTAGAGAGAGAGAGAGACACGGAGACAGATACAGTGACAAAGAGAGAGAGAGAGACAGAGAGAGGAAGATAGAGAGAGGCAGAGAGAGAAAGGGAGAGAAGGCGAGCGATAGAAGGAGGGATAGAGAGAGAGAGGGGAGTGTGCAGAGGTTTAGGGAGGCAGTTCCTAACCCCTCCTCAGGCAGGAGATGGTGGAGCGATGGGAATCGAGGGATGGTCAAGAGGCTGGAATTGGGGGGGAGCAGAGATCTCGGAGGGTGGGAGGAGGTTACAGAGATGGGGAGGGTTGGAGGAGGTTACAGAGATAGGGAGGAGTGTAGGGGCTGGAGGAGGTGACAGAGATAAGGAGGGGTGTCGGGGCTGGAAGAGGTTACAGAGATAGGGAGGGTTGTAGGGGCTGGAGGAGGTTACAGAGATAGGGAGGGGTGTAGGGGCTGGAGGAGTTTACAGAGATAGGGAGGGGTGTAGGGGCTGGAGGAGGTTACAGAGATAGGGAGGGGTGTAGGGGCTGGAGGAGGTTACAGAGATAGGGAGGGTTGTAGGGGCTCGAGGAGGTTACAGAGATAGGAGGGATGTAGGGGCTGGAGGAGGTTACAGAGATAAGGAGGGGTGTAGGGGCTGGAGGAGGTTACAGAGATAGGGAGGGGTGTAGGAGCTGGAGGAGGTTACAGAGATAGGGAGGAGTGTAGGGGCTGGAGGAGGTTACAGAGATAGGGTGGGGTGTAGGGACTGGAGGAGGTTACAGAGATAGGGAGGGGTGTAGGGGCTGGAGGAGGTTACAGAGATAGGGAGGGGTGTAGGGGCTGGAGGAGGTTACAGAGTTAGGGAGGGGTGTAGAGGCTGGAGGAGGTTACAGAGATAGGGAGGGGTGTAGGGGCTGGAGGAGGTTACAGAGATAGGGAGGGGTGTAGGTGCTGGAGGAGGTTACAGAGATAGGGAGGGGTGTAGGAGCTGGAGGAGGTTACAGAGATAGGGAGGAGTGTAGGGGCTGGAGGAGGTTACAGAGATAGGGTGGGGTGTAGGGACTGGAGGAGGTTACAGAGATAGGGAGGGGTGTAGGGGCTGGAGGAGGTTACAGAGATAGGGAGGTGTGTAGGGACTGGAGGAGGTTACAGAGATAGGGAGGGGTGTAGGGGCTGGAGGAGGTTACAGAGATAGGGAGGGGTGTAGGGGCTGGAGGAGGTTAGAGAAATAGGGAGGGGTGTAGGGTTTGGAGGAGGTTACAGAGATAGGGAGGGGTGTAGGGGCTGGTGGAGGTTACAGAGGTAGGGAGGGGTGTAGGGGCTGGAGGAGGTTACAGAAATAGGGAGGGGTGTAGGGGCTGGAGGAGGTTACAGAGATAGGGAGGTGTGTAGGGGCTGGAGGAGGTTACAGAGATAGGGAGGGGAGTTGAGTGCGGTTTGGGGGGAGTTGAGGGGGATGAGGGATGAGTTGAGGGGTTGTGTGAGGGGAGTTGAGGGGTGTTGGGTGGGATGTGAGGGTGTATTTGGGTGGGGTGTGGGTGGGCTGTGAGGGGGTATTTGGATGGGATGTGGGTGGGATGTGAGGAGGTATTTGGGTGGGATGTGGGGGGTATTTGGGGGGGATGTGGGGGTATTTGGGTGGGATATGGGGGCTATTTGGGTGTAATGTGGGGGGTATTTGGGTGGGATGTGGGGGTATTTGGGAGGGGTGTGGGTGGGCTGTGAGGGGGTATTTGGGTGGGATGTGGGAGGTATTTGGGGGGGATGTGGGGGTATTTGGGTGGGGTGTGGGTGGGCTGTGAGGGGGTATTTGGGTGGGGTGTGGGTGGGGTGTGGGTGGGCTGTGAGGGGGTATTTGGGTGGGCTGTAAGGGGGTAATAGGGTGGGCTGTGTGGGGGGTATTTTGTTGGGCTGTGAGGGGGTATTTGGGTGGGGTGTGTGTGGGCTGTGAGGGGGTATTTGGGTGGGGTGTGGGTGGGCTGTGAGGGGGTATTTGGCTGGGCTGTGAGGGGGTATTTTGTTGGGCTGTGAGGGGGTATTTGGGTGGGATGTGGGTGGGCTGTGAGGTGGTATTTGGGTGGGCTGTGAGGTGGTATTTGGGTGGGCTGTGAGGGGGTATTTGGGTGGGATGTGGGGGTATTTGTGTGGGATGTGGGTGGGATGTGAGGGTGTATTTGGGTGGGCTGTGAGGGGGTATTTGGGGTGGGTGTGGGTGGGCTGTGAGGGGGTATTTGGGTGGGGTGTAGGTGGGCTGTGAGGGGGTATTTGGGGGGGTGTGGGTGGGCTGTGAGGGGGTATTTGGGTGGGGTGTAGGTGGGCTGTGAGGGGGTATTTTGGGGGGATGTGGGGGGTATTTGGGGGGGTGTGGGTGGGCTGTGAGGGGGTATTTGGGTGGGGTGTAGGTGGGTTGTGAGGGGGTATTTGGGGGGGATGTGGGTGTATTTGGGGGGTTGTGGGTGGGGTGTGAGGGGGTATTGGGGGGGTGTGGGTGGGCTGTGAGGAGGTATTTGGGGGGGTGTGGGTGGGCTGTGAGGGGGTATTTGGGGGGGTGTAGGTGGGCTGTGAGGGGGTATTGGGTTGGGTGTGGGTGGGCTGTGAGGGGGTATTTGGGGGAATGTGTGGGGTATTTGGGTGGGGTGTGGGTGGGGTGTGAGGGGGTGTTTGGGGGGGATGTGGGTGGTCTGTGAGGGGGTATTTGGGGGGGTGTGGGTGGGGTGTGAGGGGGTATTTGTGGGGGATGTGGGGATATTTGGGTGGGGTGTGAGGGGGTATTTGGGGGGG
>NW_024470954.1:17500-32969 GCF_017639515.1 Carcharodon carcharias
TCCCTCTGTCCCTGTCTCTCTCCCTCTGTCCCTGTCCCTCTCTCCCTCTGTCCCTGTCTCTCTCCCTCTGTCCCTGTCTCTCTCCCTCTGTCCCTGTCTCTCTCTCCCTCTGTCCCTGTCTCTCTCCCTCTGCCCCTGTCTCTCTCCCTCTGTCCCTGTCTCTCTCCCTCTGTCCCTGTCTCTCTCCCTCTGTCCCTGTCTCCCTCCCTCTGTCCCTGTCTCTCTCCCTCTGCCCCTGTCTCTCTCCCTCTGTCCCTGTCTCTCTCTCCCTCTGTCCCTGTCTCTCTCCCTCTGCCCCTGTCTCCCTCCCTCTGTCCCTGTCTCTCTCCCTCTGTCCCTGTCTCCCTCCCTCTGTCCCTGTCTCTCTCCCTCTGTCCCTGTCTCTCTCCCTCTGTCCCTGTCCCTCTCTCCCTCTGTCCCTGTCTCTCTCCCTCTGTCCCTGTCTCTCTCCCTCTGTCCCTGTCTCTCTCCCTCTGTCCCTGTCTCTCTCCCTCTGCCCCTGTCTCTCTCCCTCTGTCCCTGTCTCTCTCCCTCTGTCCCTGTCTCTCTCCCTCTGTCCCTGTCTCCCTCCCTCTGTCCCTGTCTCCCTCCCTCTCTCCCTGTCTCTCTCCCTCTGTCCCTGTCTCTCTCCCTCTGTCCCTGTCTCTCTCCCTCTGTCCCTGTCTCCCTCCCTCTGTCCCTGTCTCTCTCCCTCTGTCCCTGTCTCTCTCCCTCTGTCCCTGTCTCTCTCCCTCTGTCCCTGTCTCTCTCCCTCTGTCCCTGTCTCCCTCCCTCTGTCCCTGTCTCTCTCTCCCTCTGTCCCTGTCTCTCTCCCTCTGTCCCTGTCTCTCTCTCCCTCTGTCCCTGTCTCCCTCCCTCTGTCCCTGTCTCTCTCCCTCTGCCCCTGTCCCTCTCTCCCTCTGTCCCTGTCTCTCTCCCTCTGTCCCTGTCCCTCTCTCCCTCTGTCCCTGTCTCTCTCCCTCTGTCCCTGTCTCTCTCCCTCTGTCCCTGTCTCCCTCCCTCTGTCCCTGTCTCTCTCCCTCTGTCCCTGTCTCCCTCCCTCTGTCCCTGTCTCTCTCCCTCTGTCCCTGTCTCTCTCCCTCTGTCCCTGTCTCTCTCCCTCTGTCCCTGTCTCCCTCCCTCTGTCCCTGTCTCCCTCCCTCTGTCCCTGTCTCTCTCCCTCTGTCCCTGTCTCTCTCCCTCTGTCCCTGTCTCTCTCCCTCTGTCCCTGTCTCTCTCCCTCTGTCCCTGTCTCCCTCCCTCTGTCCCTGTCTCTCTCCCTCTGTCCCTGTCCCTCTCTCCCTCTGTCCCTGTCTCTCTCCCTCTGTCCCTGTCTCTCTCCCTCTGTCCCTGTCTCTCTCCCTCTGTCCCTGTCTCTCTCCCTCTGTCCCTGTCTCTCTCCCTCTGCCCCTGTCTCCCTCCCTCTGTCTCTCTCTCTCTCCCTCTGTCCCTGTCTCTCTCCCTCTGTCCCTGTCTCTCTCCCTCTGTCCCTGTCTCTCTCCCTCTGCCCCTGTCTCCCTCCCTCTGTCTCTCTCTCTCTCCCTCTGTCCCTGTCTCTCTCCCTCTGTCCCTGTCTCTCTCCCTCTGTCCCTGTCTCTCTCCCTCTGTCCCTGTCCCTCTCTCCCTCTGTCCCTGTCTCTCTCCCTCTGTCCCTGTCTCCCTCCCTCTGTCCCTGTCTCTCTCCCTCTGTCCCTGTCCCTCTCTCCCTCTGTCCCTGTCTCCCTCCCTCTGTCCCTGTCTCTCTCCCTCTGTCCCTGTCCCTCTCTCCCTCTGTCCCTGTCTCTCTCCCTCTGTCCCTGTCTCTCTCCCTCTGTCCCTGTCTCTCTCCCTCTGTCCCTGTCTCCCTCCCTCTGTCCCTGTCTCTCTCCCTCTGTCCCTGTCTCCCTCCCTCTGTCCCTGTCTCTCTCCCTCTGTCCCTGTCTCTCTCCCTCTGTCCCTGTCTCCCTCCCTCTGTCCCTGTCTCTCTCCCTCTGTCCCTGTCTCCCTCCCTCTGTCCCTGTCTCTCTCCCTCTGTCCCTGTCTCTCTCCCTCTGTCCCTGTCTCTCTCCCTCTGTCCCTGTCCCTCTCTCCCTCTGTCCCTGTCTCTCTCCCTCTGTCCCTGTCTCCCTCCCTCTGTCCCTGTCTCTCTCCCTCTGTCCCTGTCCCTCTCTCCCTCTGTCCCTGTCTCTCTCCCTCTGTCCCTGTCCCTCTCTCCCTCTGTCCCTGTCTCTCTCCCTCTGTCCCTGTCTCCCTCCCTCTGTCCCTGTCTCTCTCCCTCTGTCCCTGTCCCTCTCTCCCTCTGTCCCTGTCTCCCTCCCTCTGTCCCTGTCTCTCTCCCTCTGTCCCTGTCCCTCTCTCCCTCTGTCCCTGTCTCTCTCCCTCTGTCCCTGTCTCCCTCCCTCTGTCCCTGTCCCTCTCTCCCTCTGTCCCTGTCTCTCTCCCTCTGTCCCTGTCTCTCTCCCTCTGTCCCTGTCTCTCTCCCTCTGTCCCTGTCCCTCTCTCCCTCTGTCCCTGTCTCTCTCCCTCTGTCCCTGTCTCTCTCCCTCTGTCCCTGTCTCCCTCCCTCTGTCCCTGTCTCTCTCCCTCTGTCCCTGTCTCTCTCCCTCTGTCCCTGTCTCTCTCCCTCTGTCCCTGTCTCTCTCCCTCTGTCCCTGTCCCTCTCTCCCTCTGTCCCTGTCTCTCTCCCTCCCTCCCTTCCCCACTCCCTCTCTCCCTCCCCCGCTCCCTCCCTCCCTTACCAGCTCCCTCTCCCTCTCCCTCTGTCTGTCTCTCTCTCGCTGTGTGTGTGTCTGTCTTTCTCTCTATCTCCCCCTTTCTCTCTCTCCCTGCTCTCTCTCTCTGTCTCTAAATCTCTCTCTCTGTCCCTCTCCTGCTCTCTTTCTCTCTCTCTCTTTCTCCCTGCTCTCTCTCTCTGTCTCTAAATCTCTCTCTCTGTCCCTCTCCTGCTCTCTCTCTCTTTCTCCCTGCTCTCTCTCTCTGTCTCTAAATCTCTCTCTCTGTCCCTCTCCTGCTCTCTTTCTCTCTCTCTCTTTCTCCCTGCTCTCTCTCTCTGTCTCTAAATCTCTCTCTCTGTCCCTCTCCTGCTCTCTCTCTCTTTCTCCCTGCTCTCTCTCTCTGTCTCTAAATCTCTCTCTCTCTCCCTCTCCTGGTCTCTCTCTTTCTCCCTGCTCTCTCTCTCTCTGTCTTTCTCTCTCCCTCTGTCCCTCTCCTGCTCTCTCTCTCTCTCTTTCTCCCTGCTCTCTCTCTCTGTCTCTCTCTCTCTCTCTCTCTGTCCCTCTCCTGCTCTCTCTCTCTCTCTTTCTCCCTGCTCTCTCTCTCTGTCTCTCTCTCTCTCTCTCTGTCCCTCTCCTGCTCTCTCTCTCTCTCTTTCTCCCTGCTCTCTCTCTCTCTGTCTTTCTCTCTCCCTCAGTCCCTCTCCTGCTCTCTCTCTCTCTCTCTTTCTCCCTGCTCTCTCTCTCTGTCTTTCTCTCTCTGTCCCTCTCCTGCTCTCTCTCTCTCTTTCTCCCTGCTCTCTCTCTCTGTCTCTCTCTCTCTCCCTCTGTCCCTCTCCTGCTCTCTCTCTCTCTCTTTCTCCCTGCTCTCTCTCTCTGTCTTCCTATCTCTCTCTGTCCCTCTCCCTCTCCCTCTCTCTGTCTCTCCACCTCTCTCTCTCTCTCTCTCTCTCTCTCTCCGCCCTCTCCCTCTCCCTCTCTGTCCCTCTCCCTCCCTCTCTCTCCATGAGTGGATTATCCTGCTACTTGGAGAGGAGTTCCAACATGTCAAAATTCCTTGTTACTCACAGTCAACACACAGCTCAGTAACCAGTCTGAACAGAGGCTACTGCAATCCAGCAGCGAGAGAGAGACAGAGAGACAGAGAGAGAGAGAGAGACAGAGAGACAGAGAGAGAGAGAGACAGATAGAGGCTGGAGGAGGTTACAGAGATAGAGAGGGGAGTAGGGGCTGGAGGAGGTTACAGAGATAGGGAGGGGTGTAGGGGTTGGAGTTGGTTACAGAGATAGGGAGGGGTGTAGGGGTTGGAGGAGGTTACAGAGATAGGGAGGGGTGTAGGGGCTGGAGGAGGTTACAGAGATAGGGAGGGGGTGTAGAAGCTGGAGGAGGTTACAGAGATAGGGAGGGGTGTAGGTGCTGGATGAGGTTACAGAGATAGGGAGGGGTGTAGGGGCTGGAGGAGGTTACAGAGATAGGGAGGGGTTGGGTGGGATGTGGGGGGAGTTGGGTGGGATGTGGGGGGAGTTGAGGGGGAGTTGGGTGGGATGAGGGGGGAGTTGAGGGGGAGTTGGGTGGGATGTGGGTGGAGTTGGGTGGGATGTGGGGGGAGTTGAGGGGGAGTTGGGTGGGATGTGGGGGGAGTTGAGGGGGAGTTGGGTGGGATGTGGGGGGAGTTGGTTGGGATGAGGGGGGAGTTGAGGGGGAGTTGGTTGGGATGAGGGGGGAGTTGAGGGGGAGTTGAGTACGATGTGGGGGGAGTTGGGTGGGATGTGGGGGGAGTTGGGTGGGATGTGGGGGGTGTTGAGGGGGAGTTGGGTGGGATGTGGGGGGAGTTGGGTGGGATGTGGGGGGTGTTGAGGGGGAGTTGGGTGGGATGTGGGGGGAGTTGGGTGGGATGTGGGGGGAGTTGGGTGGGATGTGGACGGAGTTGGGTGGGATGTGGGGGGAGTTGGGTGGGATGTGGGGGGAGTTGAGGGGGAGTTGGGTGGGATGTGGGGGGAATTGAGGGGGAGTTGGGTGGGATGTGGGGGTAGTTGAGGGGGAGTTGGGTGGGATGTGGTGGGAGTTGGGTGGGATGTGGGGGGAGTTGACGGGGAGTTGGGTGGGATGTGGGGGGAGTTGAGGGGGATGTGGGGGGAGTTGGGTGGGATGTGGGGGGAGTTGGGTGGGATGTGGGGGGAGTTGAGGGGGAGTTGGGTGGGATGTGGGGGGAGTTGGGTGAGATGTGGGGGGAGTTGAGGGGGAGTTGGGTGGGATGAGGGAGGAGTTGAGGGGGAGTTGGGTGGGATGAGGGAGGAGTTGAGGGGGAGTTGGGTGGGATGAGGGGGGAGTTGAGGGGATGTGGGGGGAGTTGAGGGGGAGTTGGGTGGGATGAGGAGGGAGTTGAGGGGGATGTGGGGGGAGTTGAGGGGGAGTTGGGTGGGATGTGGGGGGAGTTGGGTGGGATGTGGGGGGAGTTGAGCGGGAGTTTGGTGGGATGTGGGGGGAGTTGAGGGGGAGTTGGGTGGGATGTGGCGGGAGTTGAGGGGGAGTTGGGTGGGATGTGGGGGAAGTTGAGGGGGAGTTGGGTGGGTTGTGGGGGGAGTTGAGGGGGAGTTGGGTGGGATGTGGGGGGAGTTGAGGGGGAGTTGGGTGGGATGTGGGGGGAGTTGGGTGGGATGTGGGGGGAGGTGAGGGGGAGTTGGGTGGGATGTGGGGGGAGGTGAGGGGGAGTTGGGTGGGATGTGGGGGGAGATAAGGGGGAGTTGGGTGGGATGTGGGGGGAGTTGAGGGGGAGTTGGGTGGGATGTGGGGGGAGTTGAGGGGGAGTTGGGTGGGATGTGGGGGGAGTTGAGGGGGAGTTGGGTGGGATGTGGGGGGAGTTGAGGGGGAGTTGGGTGGGATGTGGGGGGAGTTGAGGGGGAGTTGGGTGGGATGTGGGGGGAGTTGGGTGGGAAGTGGGGGGAGTTGAGGGGGAGTTGGGTGGGATGTGGGGGCAGTTGAGGGGGAGTTGGGTGGGATGTGGGGGGAGTTGAGGGGGAGTTGGGTGGGATGTGGGAGGAGTTGAGGGGGAGTTGGGTAGGATGTAGGGGGTGTTGAGGGGGAGTTGGGTGGGATGTGGGGGGAGTTGAGGGGGAGTTGGGTGGGATGTGGGGGGAGTTGAGGGGGAGTTGGGTGGGATGTGTGGGGAGTTGGGTGGGATGTGGGTGGAGTTGAGGTGAAGTTGGGTGGGATGTGGAGTGTGTTCAGGGGGAGTTAGGTGGGATGTGGGGGTAGTTGAGGGGAATGTGGGTTGAGTTGAGGGGGTTGTGAGGGTAGTTGACGGGTGTTGGTTGGGGTGTGGGGGGAGTTGAGGAGGATGTGGGGTGAGTTGAGGGCAGTGTGAGAGGAGTTGAGGGGTGTTGGGTGTGATGTGGGGGGTGTTCGGTGGGATGTGGACGTGTTTTGTGGGATGTGGGCGGAGTTGAGGGGGAGTTTGGTGGGATGTGAGGGGAGTTGGGTGGGATGAGGGGGGAGTTGATGGGGATGTGGGGTGAGTTGAGGGGGTTGTGAGGGGAGTTGAGGGGTGTTGGGTGGGATGTGGGGGGAGTTGGGTGGGATGAAGGGGCGAGTTGAGGGGGAGGTGGGTGGGATGAGTGGGGAGTTGAGGTGGGGTTGGGTGGGATGTGGGGGGAGTTGGGTGGGATGTGGGGGGAGTTGAGGGGGAGTTGGGTGGGATGTGGGGGGAGTTGGGTGGGATGTGGGCGGAGTTGGGTGGGATGTGGGGTAGTTGGCTGGGATGTGGGGGGAGTTGAGGGGGAGTTGGGTGGGTATGTGGGGGAGTTGGGTGGGATGTGGGGGGGAGTTGAGGGGGAGTTGGGAGGGATGTGGGGGGAATTGAGGGGGAGTTGGGTGGGATTTGTGGGGAGGTGAGGGGGAGTTGGATGGTATGTGGGGGGAGTTGGGTGGGATGTGGAGGGAGTTGGGTGGGATGGGGGTGTGTTGAGTGGGAGTTGGGTGGGATGTGGGGTGTGTTGTGTTGGAGTTGGGTGGGATGTGGTGAGTGTTGGGTGGGATGTGGGGGGAGTTGAGGGGGAGTTGGGTGGGATGTGGGGGGAGTTGGGTGGGATGTGGAGGGAGTTGGGTGGGATGGGGGTGTGTTGAGTGGGAGTTGGGTGGGATGTGGGGTGAGTTGAGGGGGAGTTGGGTGGGATGTGGGGGGTATTGAGGGGGAGTTGGCTGGGATGTGGTGAGTGTTGGGTGGGATGTGGGGGGTGTTGGGTGGGATGTGGCGTGTGTTGAGGGGGAGTTGGGTGGGATGTGGGGGTAGTTGAGGGGAATGTGGGTTGAGTTGAGGGGGTTGTGAGGGTAGTTGACGGGTGTTGGTTGGGGTGTGGGGAGAGTTGAGGGGGATGTGGGGTGAGTTGAGAGCGGTGTCAGAGGGGTTGAGGGGTGTTGGGTGTGATGTGGGGGGGTGTTCGGTGGGATGTGGACGTGTTGTGTGGGATGTGGGCGGAGTGAGGGGGAGTTGGGTTGGATGTGGGGGGAGTTGAGGGAGATGTGGGGGGTGGTGAGGGGAGTTGGGTGGGATGTGGGCGGAGTGGTGGGGGAGTTGGGTGGGATGTGGTGGGAGTTGGGTGGGATGTGGGGGGATTTGGGTGGAATGTGGGGGGAGTTGGGTTGGATGTGGTGGATGTTGAGGGGGAGTTGGGTGGGATGTGGGGGGGGTTGGGTGGGATGTGGGGGAGTTGAGGGGGAGTTGGGTGGGATGTGGGGGGGGTTGGGTGGGATGTGGGGGAGTTGAGGGGGAATTGGGTGGGATGTGGGGGAAGTTGAGGGGGAGTTGGGTGGGATGAGGGGGGAGTTGAGGGGGAGTTGGGTGGGATGTGGGGGGAGTTGGGTGGGATGTGGGGGGTGTTGAGGGGGAGTTGGGTGGGATGTGGGGGGAGTGGTGGGGGAGTTAGGTGGGATGTGGGGGGAGTTGAGGGGCTGTTGGGTGTGATGTGGGGGGAGTTGAGGGGGTGTTGGGTGTGATGTGGGGGGAGTTGACGGGGAGGTGGGTGCGCTGTGGGGGGAGTTGGGTGCGACGTGGGGGGAGTTGAGGGGGCGTTGGGTGGGATGTGGGGGGAGATGAGGGGGAGTTGGGTGGGATGTGGGGGGAGATGAGGGGGAGTTGGGTGGGATGTGGGGGGAGTTGGGTGGGATGTGGGGGGAGTTGAGGGGGATGTGGGGGGAGTTGAGGGGGAGTTGGGTGGGATGTGGGGGGAGTTGAGGGGGTGTTGGGTGTGATGTAGGGGGAGTTGACGGGGAGGTGGGTGCGGTGTGGGGGGAGTTGGGTGCGACGTGGGCGGAGTTGAGGGGGCATTGGGTGGGATGTGGGGGGAGATGAGGGGGAGTTGGGTGGGATGTGGGGGGAGATGAGGGGGAGTTGGGTGGGATGTGGGGGGAGATGAGGGGGAGTTGCGTGGGATGTGGGGGGAGTTGAGGGGGAGTTGGGTGGGATGTGTGGGGAGTTGAAGGGGAGTTGGGTGGGATGTGGGGGGTGTTGAGGGGGAATTGGGTGGGATATGGGGGGAGTTGGTTGGGATGTGGGGGGAGTTGATGGGGAGTTGGGTGGGATGTGGGGGGTGTTGAGGGGGAATTGGGTGGGATATGGGGGGAGTTGAGGGGTAGTTGGGTGGGATGAGGGGGGAGTTGAGGGGGAGTTGGGTGGGATGTGGGGGGAGTTTGGTGGGATGTGGGGGGTGTTGAGGGGGAGTTGGGTGGGATGTGTGGGGAGTTGAAGGGGAGTTGGGTGGGATGTGGGGGGTGTTGAGGGGGAATTGGGTGGGATATGGGGGGAGTTGGTTGGGATGTGGGGGGAGTTGATGGGGAGTTGGGTGGGATGTGGGGGGTGTTGAGGGGGAATTGGGTGGGATATGGGGGGAGTTGAGGGGTAGTTGGGTGGGATGTGGGGGGAGTTAGGTGTGATGTGGGGGAAGTTGAGGGGGAATTGGGTGGGATATGGGGGGAGTTGAGGGGTAGTTGGGTGGGATGTGGGGGGAGTTAGATGCGATGTGGGGGAAGTTGAGGGGAGTTGGGTGGGATGTGGTGGGTGATGAGGGGGAGTTGGGTGGGATGTGGGGGGAGTTGAAGGGGAGTTGGGTGGGCTGTGGCGGGAGTTGAGGGGGAGTTGGGTGGGATGAGGGGGGAGTTGAGGGGGAGTTGGGTGGGATGTGGGGGGAGTTTGGTGGGATGTGGGGGGTGTTGAGGGGGAGTTGGGTGGGATGTGTGGGGAGTTGAAGGGGAGTTGGGTGGGATGTGGGGGGTGTTGAGGGGGATTTGGGTGGGATAGGGGGGGAGTTGGTTGGGATGTGGGGGGAGTTGATGGGGAGTTGGGTGGGATGTGGGGGGTGTTGAGGGGGAATTGGGTGGGATATGGGGGGAGTTGAGGGGTAGTTGGGTGGGATGTGGGGGGAGTTAGGTGTGATGTGGGGGAAGTTGAGGGGGAATTGGGTGGGATATGGGGGAGTTGAGGGGTAGTTGGGTGGGATGTGGGGGGAGTTAGATGCGATGTGGGGGAAGTTGAGGGGAGTTGGGTGGGATGTGGTGGGTGATGAGGGGGAGTTGGGTGGGATGTGGGGGGAGTTGAGGGGGAGTTGGGTGGGATGTGGGGGGAGTTGAGGGGGAGTTGGGTGGGATGTGGGGGGAGTTGGGTGGGATGTGGGGGGAGTTGGGTGGGATGTGGAGGGAGTTGCGTGGGATGGGGGTGTGTTGAGTGGGAGTTGGGTGGGATGTGGGGTGAGTTGAGGGGGAGTTGGGTGGATGTGGGGGAAGTTGGGTGGGTGTGGGCGGAGTTGGGTGGGATGTGGGGGGAGTTGGCTGGGATGTGGGGGGAGTTGAGGGGGAGTTGGGTGGGATGTGGGGGGAGTTGGGTGGGATGTGGGGGGAGTTGAGGGGGAGTTGGGAGGGATGTGGAGGGAATTGAGGGGGAGTTGGGTGGGATTTGTGGGGAGGTGAGGGGGAGTTGGGTGGGATGTGGGGCGGAGTTGGGTGGGATGTGGGGGGAGTTGGGTGGGATGTGGGGGGAGTTGAGGGGGAGTTGGGTGGGATGTGGGGGGAGTTGGGTGGGATGTGGGGGGAGTTGGGTGGGATGTGGAGGGAATTGCGTGGGATGGGGGTGTGTTGAGTGGGAGTTGGGTGGGATGTGGGGTGAGTTTGAGGGGGAGTTGGGTGGGTTGTGGGGGGTATTGAGGGGGAGTTGGCTGGGATGTGGTGAGTGTTGGGTGGGATGTGGGGGATGTTGGGTGGGATGTGGAGTGTGTTGAGGGGGAGTTGGGTGGGATGTGGGGGTAGTTGAGGGGAATGTGGGTTGAGTTGAGGGGGTTGTGAGGGTAGTTGACGGGTGTTGGTTGGGGTGTGGGGAGAGTTGAGGGGGATGTGGGGTGAGTTGAGAGCGGTGTCAGAGGGGTTGAGGGGTGTTGGGTGTGATGTGGGGGGTGTTCGGTGGGATGTGGACGTGTTGTGTGGGATGTGGGCGGAGTTGAGGGGGAGTTGGGTTGGATGTGGGGGGAGTTGAGGGAGATGTGGGGGGTGGTGAGGGGGAGTTGGGTGGGATGTGGGGGGAGTGGTGGGGGAGTTGGGTGGGATGTGGTGGGAGTTGGGTGGGATGTGGGGGGATTTGGGTGGAATGTGGGGGGAGTTGGGTTGGATGTGGTGGGTGTTGAGGGGGAGTTGGGTGGGATGTGGGGGGGGTTGGGTGGGATGTGGGGGAGTTGAGGGGGAGTTGGGTGGGATGTGGGGGAGGAGTTGGGTGGATGTGGGGGAGTTGAGGGGGAATTGGGTGGGATGTGGGGTGAGTTGAGGGGGAGTTGGGTGGGATGTGGGGGGAGTTGGGTGGGATGTGGGGGGAGTTGAGGGCGAGTTGGGTGGGATGTGGGGGGAGTTGGGTGGGATGTGAGCGGAGTTGGGTGGGATGTGGGGGGAGTTGGCTGGGATGTGGGGGGAGTTGAGGGGGAGTTGGGTGGGATGTGGGGGGAGTTGAGGGGGAGTTGGGTGGGATGTGGGGGGTATTGAGGGGGAGTTGGCTGGGATGTGGTGAGTGTTGGGTGGGATGTGGGGGATGTTGGCTGGGATGTGGAGTGTGTTGAGGGGGAGTTGGGTGGGTTGTGGGGGTAGTTGAGGGGAATGTGGGTTGAGTTGAGGGGGTTGTGAGGGTAGTTGACGGGTGTTGGTTGGGGTGTGGGGAGAGTTGAGGAGGATGTGGGGTGAGTTGAGGGCAGTGTGAGAGGAGTTGAGGGGTGTTGGGTGTGATGTGGGGGGTGTTCGGTGGGATGTGGACGTGTTTTGTGGGATGTGGGCGGAGTTGAGGGGGAGTTGGGTGGGATGTGGGGGTAGTTGGGTGGGATGTGAGGGGAGTTGGGTGGGATGAGGGGGGAGTTGATGGGGATGTGGGGTGAGTTGAGGGGGTTGTGAGGGGAGTTGAGGGGTGTTGGGTGGGATGTGGGGGGAGTTGGGTGGGATGAAGGGGCGAGTTGAGGGGGAGGTGGGTGGGATGAGTGGGGAGTTGAGGTGGGGTTGGGTGGGATGTGGGGGGAGTTGGGTGGGATGTGGGGGGAGTTGAGGGGGAGTTGGGTGGGATGTGGGGGGAGTTGGGTGGGATGTGGGCGGAGTTGGGTGGGATGTGGGGGTAGTTGGCTGGGATGTGGGGGGAGTTGAGGGGGAGTTGGGTGGGATGTGGGGGGAGTTGGGTGGGATGTGGGGGGAGTTGAGGGGGAGTTGGGAGGGATGTGGGGGGAATTGAGGGGGAGTTGGGTGGGATTTGTGGGGAGGTGAGGGGGAGTTGGATGGTATGTGGGGGGAGTTGGGTGGGATGTGGAGGGAGTTGGGTGGGATGGGGGTGTGTTGAGTGGGAGTTGGGTGGGATGTGGGGTGTGTTGTGTTGGAGTTGGGTGGGATGTGGTGAGTGTTGGGTGGGATGTGGGGGGAGTTGAGGGGGAGGTGGGTGGGATGAGTGGGGAGTTGAGGTGGGGTTGGGTGGGATGTGGGGGGAGTTGGGTGGGATGTGGGGGGAGTTGAGGGGGAGTTGGGTGGGATGTGGGGGGAGTTGGGTGGGATGTGGGCGGAGTTGGGTGGGATGTGGGGGGAGTTGGGTGGGATGTGGGGGGAGTTGAGGGGGAGTTGGGTGGGATGTGGGGGGAGTTGGGTGGGATGTGGGGGGAGTTGAGGGGGAGTTGGGTGGGATGTGGGGGGAGTTGGGTGGGATGTGAGCGGAGTTGGGTGGGATGTGGGGGGAGTTGGCTGGGATGTGGGGGGAGTTGAGGGGGAGTTGGGTGGGATGGGGGGGGAGTTGGGTGGGATGTGGGGGGAGTTGAGGGGGAGTTGGGAGGGATGTGGAGGGAATTGAGGGGGAGTTGGGTGGGATTTGTGGGGAGGTGAGGGGGAGTTGGGTGGGATGTGGGGGGAGTTGGGTGGGATGTGGAGGGAGTTGGGTGGGATGGGGGTGTGTTGTGTTGGAGTTGGGTGGGATGTGGTGAGTGTTGGGTGGGATGTGGGGGGAGTTGATGGGGAGTTGGGTGGGATGTTGGGGGAGTTGGGTGGGATGTGGGGGGAGTTGGGTGGGATGTGGAGGGAGTTGCGTGGGATGGGGGTGTGTTGAGTGGGAGCTGGGTGGGATGTGGGGTGAGTTGAGGGGGAGTTGGGTGGGATGTGGGGGGAGTTGGGTGGGATGTGGGCGAAGTTGGGTGGGATGTGGGGGGAGTTGGCTGGGATGTGGGGGGAGTTGAGGGGGAGTTGGGTGGGATGTGGGGGGAGTTGGGAGGGATGTGGAGGGAATTGAGGGGGAGTTGGGTGGGATTTGTGGGGAGGTGAGGGGGAGTTGGGTGGGATGTGGGGGGAGTTGGGTGGGATGTGGGGGGAGTTGGGTGGGATGTGGTGAGTGTTGGGTGGGATGTGGGGGGAGTTGAGGGGGAGTTGGGTGGGATGTGGGGGGAGTTGGGTGGGATGTGGGGGGAGTTGGGTGGGATGTGGAGGGAGTTGCGTGGGATGGGGGTGTGTTGAGTGGGAGTTGGGTGGGATGTGGGGTGAGTTGAGGGGGAGTTGGGTGGGATGTGGGGGGAGTTGGGTGGGATGTGGGCGGAGTTGGGTGGGATGTGGGGGGAGTTGGCTGGGATGTGGGGGGAGTTGAGGGGGAGTTGGGTGGGATGTGGGGGGAGTTGGGTGGGATGTGGGGGGAGTTGAGGGGGAGTTGGGTGGGATGTGGGGGGAGTTGGGTGGGATGTGGGCGGAGTTGGGTGGGATGTGGGGGGAGTTGGGTGGGATGTGGGGGGAGTTGAGGGGGAGTTGGGTGGGATGTGGGGGGAGTTGGGTGGGATGTGGGGGGAGTTGAGGGGGAGTTGGGTGGGATGTGGGGGGAGTTGGGTGGGATGTGAGCGGAGTTGGGTGGGATGTGGGGGGAGTTGGCTGGGATGTGGGGGGAGTTGAGGGGGAGTTGGGTGGGATGGGGGGGAGTTGGGTGGGATGTGGGGGGAGTTGAGGGGGAGTTGGGAGGGATGTGGAGGGAATTGAGGGGGAGTTGGGTGGGATTTGTGGGGAGGTGAGGGGGAGTTGGGTGGGATGTGGGGGGAGTTGGGTGGGATGTGGAGGGAGTTGGGTGGGATGGGGGTGTGTTGTGTTGGAGTTGGGTGGGATGTGGTGAGTGTTGGGTGGGATGTGGGGGGAGTTGATGGGGAGTTGGTTGGGATGTTGGGGGAGTTGGGTGGGATGTGGGGGGAGTTGGGTGGATGTGGAGGGAGTTGCGTGGGATGGGGGTGTGTTGAGTGGGAGCTGGGTGGGATGTGGGGTGAGTTGAGGGGGAGTTGGGTGGGATGTGGGGGGAGTTGGGTGGGATGTGGGCGAAGTTGGGTGGGATGTGGGGGGAGTTGGCTGGGATGTGGGGGGAGTTGAGGGGGAGTTGGGTGGGATGTGGGGGGAGTTGGGAGGGATGTGGAGGGAATTGAGGGGGAGTTGGGTGGGATTTGTGGGGAGGTGAGGGGGAGTTGGGTGGGATGTGGGGGGAGTTGGGTGGGATGTGGGGGGAGTTGGGTGGGATGTGGTGAGCGTTGGGTGGGATGTGGGGGGAGTTGAGGGGGAGTTGGGTGGGATGTGGGGGGAGTTGGGTGGGATGTGGAGGGAGTTGCGTGGGATGGGGGTGTGTTGAGTGGGAGTTGGGTGGGATGTGGGGTGAGTTGAGGGGGAGTTGGGTGGGATGTGGGGGGTATTGAGGGGGAGTTGGCTGGGATGTGGTGAGTGTTGGGTGGGATGTGGGGGGTGTTGGCTGGGATGTGGAGTGTGTTGAGGGGGAGTTGGGTGGGATGTGGGGGTAGTTGAGGGGAATGTGGGTTGAGTTGAGGGGGTTGTGAGGGTAGTTGACAGGGTGTTGGTTGGGGTGTGGGGAGAGTTGAGGGGGATGTGGGGTGAGTTGAGAGCGGTTGTCAGAGGGGTTGAGGGGTGTTGGGTGTGATGTGGGGGGTGTTCGGTGGGATGTGGACGTGTTGTGTGGGATGTGGGCGGAGTTGAGGGGGAGTTGGGTTGGATGTGGGGGGAGTTGAGGGAGATGTGGGGGGTGGTGAGGGGGAGTTGGGTGGGATGTGGGCGGAGTGGTGGGGGAGTTGGGTGGGATGTGGTGGGAGTTGGGTGGGATGTGGGGGGATTTGGGTGGAATGTGGGGGGAGTTGGGTTGGATGTGGTGGGTGTTGAGGGGGAGTTGGGTGGGATGTGGGGGGGGTTGGGTGGGATGTGGGGGAGTTGAGGGGGAGTTGGGTGGGATGTGGGGGGGGTTGGGTGGGATGTGGGGGAGTTGAGGGGGAATTGGGTGGGATGTGGGGGGAGTTGAGGGGGAGTTGGGTGGGATGTGGGGGGAGTTGGGTGGGATGTGGGGGGAGTTGAGGGGGAGTTGGGTGGGATGTGGGGGGAGTTGGGTGGGATGTGAGCGGAGTTGGGTGGGATGTGGGGGGAGTTGGCTGGGATGTGGGGGGAGTTGGCTGGGATGTGGGGGGAGTTGGGTGGGATGTGGGGGAGTTGAGGGGGAATTGGGTGGGATGTGGGGGGAGTTGAGGGGGAGTTGGGTGGGATGAGGGGGGAGTTGAGGGGGAGTTGGGTGGGATGTGGGGGGAGTTGGGTGGGATGTGGGGGGTGTTTAGGGGGAGTTGGGTGGGATGTGGGGGGAGTGGTGGGGGAGTTAGGTGGGATGTGGGGGGAGTTGAGGGGGTGTTGGGTGTGATGTGGGGGGGAGTTGAGGGGGTGTTGGGTGTGATGTGGGGGGAGTTGACGGGGAGGTGGGTGCGCTGTGGGGGGAGTTGGGTGCGACGTGGGGGGAGTTGAGGGGGCGTTGGGTGGGATGTGGGGGGAGTTGAGGGGGAGTTGGGTGGGATGTGGGGGGAGTTGAGGGGGAGTTGGTTGGGATGTGGGGGGAGTTGGGTGGGATGTGGGGGGCGTTGGGTGGGACGTGGGGGGAGTTGAGGGGAGTTGGGTGGGATGTGGAGGGAGTTGAGGGGGTGTTGGGTGTGATGTAGGGGGAGTTGACGGGGAGGTGGGTGCGGTGTGGGGGGAGTTGGGTGCGACGTGGGCGGAGTTGAGGGGGCATTGGGTGGGATGTGGGGGGAGATGAGGGGGAGTTGGGTGGGATGTGGGGGGAGATGAGGGGAGTTGGGTGGGATGTGGGGGGAGATGAGGGGGAGTTGCGTGGGATGTGGGGGGAGTTGAGGGGGAGTTGGGTGGGATGTGTGGGGAGTTGAAGGGGAGTTGGGTGGGATGTGGGGGGTGTTGAGGGGGAATTTGGGTGGGATATGGGGGGAGTTGGTTGGGATGTGGGGGGAGTTGATGGG
>NW_024470955.1:0-32795 GCF_017639515.1 Carcharodon carcharias
CGAAAGAGAGGCAGGGAGAACGAGAGAGAGGCAGGGGGAACGAGAGAGAAGCTGGGGAGAGAGAGGCAGGGGGAGAGACAGACAGAAAGAGAGAGATGGGGAGAGAAAGGGAGAGTGCAATGATAATAAAACTCAGATATCCGTGAGCGGCAGAGAGAGACAAACTGACATTACAATGGAGGCCATTCAGCCCATTGTCGAATGAGCAGAACAATTTGTCCCATTCGCTCCAGCTCTTTCCCCAGAGCCCAGCAATATTTCATTTCCCAGGATGTATCCAATTCGCTTTGAAGGTTCTGATTGAATCTGGATTCTCTGAGCTTTGAGACAGCAAATTCCTGATCACTTCCCCATCGACAGCACCTTCCAAACCCACGACCTTTACCATCTAGAAGGACGAGGGCAGCAGACACACGGGGAACACCCCCACCTGGAAGTTCCTATCCGAACCGCACTCGCCATCCCGACTTGGGAATATATCAGGCGTTCCTTCACTGTCGCTGGGTCAAAATCCTGGGAACTCCCTCCCTAACAGCACGGTGGGTGTACCTACACCACAGGGGACAGCAGCGGCTCACCCACCACCACCTTCTCAAGGGGGCAATTAGGGGGATGGGGCAATGAACGCTGGGCCCGACCCACATCCCGTGAATGAATGAAAAGTGAAAGTTGCTGGATAAATAAAATTCTCCACTCATCAGACAATACGTCCCTGACAAACCTGACTCCACAGTCCTCACTGCTCCCCCACTGCTTCGGTTCTTTCATCTGAATCCACCCTCGTGAAGCTGCCTCTGCGATCCCACAGGGAACCATGAATTTTTTTTTAAATAGACTCCTGGGAAACATTTAAAGTTATGAAGAGAGGTTGGATAGACTTGGGTTGTTTTCATTGGGGCAGAGAAGACCGAGGGGTGACCTGATTGAGGTGTACAAGATTATGAGGGGCATGGACAGGGTGGATGGGGAGCTGCTGTTCCCCTTGGTTGAAGGGTCAGTCACGAGGGGGACACAAGTTCAAGGTGTGGGACAGGAGGTTTAGGGGGGATGTGAGGAAAAACCTTTTTACCCAGAGGGTGGTGAGGGTCTGGAATGCGCTGCCTGGCACGGTGGTGGAGGCGGGTTGCCTCACATCCTTTAAAAAGTACCTGGATGAGCACTTGGCACTTCATAACATTCAAGGCTATGGGCCAAGTGCTGGTAAATGGGATGAGGTAGGTAGGTCAGGTGTTTCTCAAGTGTTGGTGCAGACTCGATGGGCCGAAGGCCCTCTCCTGTGATGCGGCAGGGCCGGTAATTACAGCCCATCCCTACTTCCCGGGGGGGTGCTGAGCGGCACGATGCAGCAAAAGGGTCCCGCTCGAGGACTTCAGAAGGTGGGGAAGAGACCATCACTGTCCCGCGGGACTGGAGTCACATGGAGGTCCAGGCTGGGTAAGGACGTCCGGATTCCTCCCCCCCCCCCCCCCCCCCCCCCCCCCGATGGGATAATCGGAAACCAGGTTCGCCGGGATGATCCCAGGGGCTGCACTCGGGTGGAGAGGCTTGTGGGGGGGGGTGGGGGGGGTGTTGGTGGGGAGGGGAAACTTGAGGCTGCTCGTTTAGAACAGCACAGGAACCCTGCGGAGAGTCACTCACCTCCTGACTCCCCCACAAAGCCTGTCCACCATTGACAAGGCACAAGTCAGGAGGGTGATGGGACACTCCCCCCCACTTGCCTGGATGAGTGCGGCTCCCACAACACTCGAGAAGCTCGACACCGTCCAGGACAAAGCAGCCCCCACTCGATCGGCACCCCATCCACCAACATTCACTCCCCCCACCACCGACGCACAGCGGCAGCAGCGTGTGTACCATCTACAAGATGCACCGCAGCAACTCACCGAGGCTCCTTCGACAGCACCTTCCAAACCCACAACCTCTACCGTCTAGAAGGACGAGGGCAGCAGACGCACGGGGAACACCCCCACCTGGAAGTTCCCCCTCCGAGCCACTCATCATCCCAATTTGGAAATTTATCGGCCGTTCCTTCACTGTCGCCGGGTCTAAATCCTGGGAACTCCCTCCCTAACAGCACGGTGGGTGTACCTACACCACAGGGGCTGCAGCGGCTCAAGAAGGCGGCTCACCCACCACCACCTTCTCAAGGGGCAACTAAGGAGGGCCAATAAATGCTGGGCCCGGCCCAGTGATGCCCACTTCCCATGATCAAAACTTTTCTTTTAAAAAAAAAGAGGGGCTTTGACAGAAGTGGTTCAAAATCAGGAGGCAAGAAAAATTGGGTAAACGTGAGCTGCCACACAGCCAAAAAGGGTCCGTACCCTCCCAGTCGGTCTGAGAGACAGAACGTGCATGACAGGCTAAACCACAAATCCAGACTTATTGCAAACAATAATTTTACACTGAAGCGGAAACGGTTTGCCACCTTCACCACAAGACCAGGAGGCTAAGGCCGCCCAACATCATGCTTTCCCACATCAATCCGAGATTCTCACCTGGACAGTGTGCATGGTCACCCCGGAGCTCCACACCTTGACTTCTCCGCTTTGACTGCCGGACACCAGGAACGCTCCGGAGGGTGACCAGCAGAGGGCGGTGACTGCGCCTCGATGACACGCTGGATTTTTCACAACTAGATGGGACAGGTGGGAGAGAGGAGGAAGAGGAGTCAAGGACCAGCACAACAACTCATATTTAAACATCTTGAAAAATCCCAGGACGAACAGTTGGAGTGAGTTACAGGGTCTTGTACAATAGTGTGTCACATCACGCAGAAAGATTATATTGCCGAAGAGAGAGACGTGTTCCGGAAGCTTTCCATCTTGCGCTCATCAGGACAAATGCAAGAAAGCCAAATTTCAAAATGCTGCTTTGTCCTGAGTGTTGTGGGAGCCGCACTCGTCCAGGCAAGTGGGGGGGGTGTCCCATCGCACTCCTGACTTGTGCCGTGTAGATGGTGGACAGGCTTTGTGGGGGAGTCAGGAGGTGAGTGACTCTCCGCAGGATTCCCAGCCTCTGACCTGCTCTTGTAGCCGCAGTATTTATATGGCTGGTCCGGTTCAGTTTCTGGTCAATGGTCACCCCCAGGATGTTGATAGTGGGGGGGATTCAGTGATGGTAATGCCCATTGAATGACAAGAGGAGATGGTTGGATTCTCTCTTGTTGGAGATGGTCATTGCCTGGCACTTGTGTGGCATGAATGTTACTTGCCACTTGTCAGGCCGAAGCCTGATTGTTGTTGGAGTTCAAATGGAGTGAATATGAAGCTCTATCCGTCACTCTCTTCACAGCCACCACAACAACACAAGGCTTGGGCCCCCACTCCGTGGGGGTTTGGTGGGGAGGGGAGGGGGGGGTTGCGGGTCAGCCCTACCTTCGTGGTGAGGAATCTCCCACAGCCGCACAGTTCGGTCAGCGGCGACCGTCAGGAAGAAGGGGATGTCATCCCTCGCAGCAGCACCGGAGACAGGAGCGCTGTGACCCATCAGCGTCGCCACCTCGCCCGCCTGGAGGGACAGAGGCAAGGAATTAGTGCCAGGTCCATACGCCCACCCAGCACGGCTCTGAGTGGGAAAAGTGAAGGACCCCCCCCCCGCCACACCCAACATCAGAGACCCAGGTATAATCCTGAGGCCTCATAACGGGGTGTTGTGTGTGCATGCACGTGTGTGTGTGTGTGTGCACGTGTGCACGTGTGTGTGCATGTGTGTGTATGTGTGAACGTGTTTGTACGTGTGTGCATGTGTGTACATGTGAACATGTTTGTACGTGTGTGTACATGCAAACTTGTTTGTATGTGTGTGTGCATGTGTGCATGCATGTGTGTGCACGTGTGTGTGTGCACGTGTGCTAGTACATACGTGCAAGCGGGCGCATGTGCCTCTGCGCAAGCGTGTGCCTGTGTCTGCACACGCGTGTGTACGAGCCTACATGTGTGTGTTGTCTGTGTGAATGTGTGTACTTGTGCGTACATGTGCGTGTTTTTGTGTGTGCGTTTGAATGTTATTGTGTCTGTGTGTTTGGGGGCAGGTGTGTTTGTGGGAGTTTCTCATGAGTGTGCACACGGCTGAGAGAGTGCGAGTGTGGGCACTGGCAAGTGAGTGGGAGAGTCACGTGAGAGTCAGCATCAGCGTGAGCGTGAGAGGCAGTGTGAGCATTACGAGTGTGCACACGGGAGGGAACACGCACTTATGTTGAGAGTGAATGTGCAAGTGCGTGAGAGAGCGGGTGGGGAGAGTGACCCGGAATCAAAACAAAAAGCTGCCTTAAATTCAAAGATAAGGCAGGACTTTCCCTTGGGACATGCCAGAGAGTGAGAGAGCGAGAGAGATAGAGCATGAGTGAGTGAAATGTGTGAGCATGACAGCGAAAGCGCGCGAGGGAGAGCGAGTGTGAGAGACAGTGAGGGAGCAAGAGAGCGAGCAAGAGCCAGAATGTGAGTGGTTGACAGCGCATGAGTGAGAGCACAAGCGACAGACAGCATGCCTAAAAGGGAAGAAAGTGCGAGACAGGAGGAGAAAGAGAGTGAGAGCCAATGGGAGGGTGGGGGGGGGTGGGGTAGAGAGAGGGAGGGGGAGGGAGAGAGGGAGAGGGTGAGATGAGAGAGGGAGACAGAGAGCAGGAGACAGTGAGAGAAGGGGAGAGGGAGGAAGGGGAAAGAGAGTGAGAAAGGGGAGAGGGAGAGAGTGAGAAAGGGGAAAGAGAGTGAGAAAGGGGAGAGGGAGAGAGTGAGAAAAGGGAAAGAGTGAGAAAAGGGAAGAGAGAGATAAAGCGGAAACACAAGAGAGAGACAGAGGGAGGGGGAAGAGACGGAGAGAGAGAGGGGGAGAGACAGAGAGAGAGAGAGGGGGAGAGATGGAGAGAGAGGGGGAGAGATGGAGAGAGAGAGAGAGGGGGAGAGACGGAGAGAGAGAGAGAGGGGGAGAGACGGAGAGAGAGAGAGAGGGGGAGAGACGGAGAGAGAGAGAGAGGGGGAGAGACGGAGACAGAGATGGAGAGAGTGAAAATGACGGAGGCTGGGTTTGGAGAGTCTGGGTTTGGAGACTCACCAGGAGAGGATGCCAGAGCCGGGCGGTGCCATCATCACTCACAGTCACTGCTGTCAGGCAGCAGCTCAGCTCCTCGGCCTCTGTGTAGTGAAGGGACTGGGTCAGGAGGGACAGCATCTCGAGGGTTATCCCCACCTCCCTGCACCCCCGACCCCTTCACCCCCTCCCCTCCCCCCGACCCCTTCAACCCCTCCCCTCCCCCCCAACGACCCCTTCAACCCCTCCCCTCTCCCCCGACCCCTTCAACCCCTCCCCTCCCCCCCAACGACCCCTTCAACCCCTCCCCTCTCCCCCGACCCCTTCAACCCCTCCCCTCCCCCCCAACGACCCCTTCAACCCCTCCCCTCCCCCCCGACCCCTTCAACCCCTCCCCTCCCCACCGACCCCTTCAACCCCTCCCCTCCCCCCCAACGACCCCTTCAACACCTCCCCTCTCCCCGACCCCTTCAACCCCACCCCTCCCCCCCAACGACCCCTTCAACCCCTCCCCTCCCCCCCGACCCCTTCAACCCCTCCCCTCCCCACCGACCCCTTCAAACCCTCCCCTCCCCCCCAACGACCCCTTCAACCCCTCCCCTCTCCCCGACCCCTTCAACCCCTCCCCTCTCCCCCAACGACCCCTTCAACCCCTCCCCTCTCCCTGACCCCTTCAACCCCTCCCCTCCCTCCACCGACCCCTTCACCCCCTCCCCTCCCCCAATTCACCCCATCCCCTCCCCCATTACCCACCCCCCCCCCACCAACTCCTTCACTCCCCCCAACCCACCTCCCCCCCCAACCGACTCCTTCACCCCCTCCCCCCCCCCACCCCCGACTCCTTCACCCGCTCCCCTCCCTCCCTCCCGCTTCCGAGGGCACTGACCACCCACTGGGATCCAGGCAGACGTGGGCACAGGACGCCCTCCGGCACATCACCCAGGCAGCCCCGCTCTTGGCACACGACCCCACGGCAGCCGGAGTCGGTGGGAAATCCGACCAGACAGAGCGTCTCAGGCCAATCGTCTGAACCACCTCTGCCCTGGTCGTCTCCTCTCTCCACTTCAGGTCACGAACTCTTTCCTCCATTTTGATCCCTCTCTTAATCCAATTTTTGTTAATACCATTTTACAATTTCTTTCATTTTATTCTTTTATTTATTTGTTCATTTTTTAAATCCTTTTCTCCCCCAAACTCCCCCTCTCCCTCCACAGGGCCATCTGACACTTGTTTCTGTGTTTCCCTTTCACAGAGCACTGGCCCTTGTTCTGCTACTAACACCTTTTGTTATCTTACCTTTACGCCGCTATCAGCACCTTCTTTAGTCTTTAACATGACCATTGTCTGGTGTCCATGACATCTTTGTCAATCTCTCCTTTGCCCCCACCTACCCCTGACCTTTCATCATGCCCTACCTGCTCCACCCCCACTAAAACAGTACAAAATCCATCACATTTCTACTCCTCTTTCGCTCTGAAGAGGAGTCAGACGGACTCGAAGTGTTAACTCTGTTTCTCTCTCCACGGGTCCTGCCAGACCTGCTGAGTTTTTCCAGCATTTTCTGTTATTATCTCCGATTTCCAGCATCCGTGGTATTTTGCTTGCCAGGGTTCGGGATCCACAGCGGGAGGGAAAAGACTGAAGATTTCGGGGCTATTCTGGCACCACAGAGCGGACCTCGGGGAGATTCAGTGCAGAATTGGTCATTAGAAAGAATATTGATGGTGTAAACAGGGGGAAAAGAAATATGGTTCGCTCTTCCCTGGGGAGTCAGTGACGATGGGTCGTTCTGATCAAAGGTTCACATCGAGAGAAACTGCGGCTAATTCTTTGGCCGGATCGTTTGGGTTCTGGAAAGTTCTGCCATGGCGAGCAAACCGAGATGGAAATCATAGAGGCAGAACTGTCCAAACTATTCACAGAAAACAGGACCAAGATTTTAATCAGGATAAATGAAGGCAGTGGGATGAGTTTGGGATTGAGACAGGTCTATGGAGAGGGAGTGGGATTAGTTTGGGATTGATACAGGGCTATGGGGGCAGTGGGATTAGTTTGGGATTGATACAGGGCTATGGGGAGAGAGCGGGGCAGTGGGATTAGTTTGGGATTGATACAGGGCTATGGGGAAAGAGCGGGGCAGTGGGATTAGTTTGGGATTGATACAGGGCTATGGGGGGAGTGGGATTAGTTTGGGATTGATACAGGGCTATGGGGAGAGAGTGGGGCAGTGGGATTAGTTTGGGATTGATACAGGGCTATGGGGGCAGTGGGATTAGTTTGGGATTGATACAGGGCTAAGGGGAGAGAGCGGGGCAGTGGGATTAGTTTGGGATTGATACAGGGCTATGGGGAGAGAGCGGGGCAGGGGGATTAGATTGGTGTTGATACAGGGCTATGGGGAGAGAGCGGGGCAGGGGGTTTAGATTGGTGTTGATACAGGACTGCAGGAAATGGCAGACACCTCTAAGGTGGAGAGACAGTCATTTAGTGCTATATGTCACCGGACTAGTAATCCAGAGGTAAAAGCAAAATACTACAGCTGGTGGAAATCTGAAAGAAAATCCGGAAATGCTGGAAAAGCTCAGCCCCTGTGGAGAGAGAAACAGGGTAGACGTTTCGAGTCCCTATGACTCTTCAGCTTTGAAGAACGGTCACACGGACTCGAAATGTTAACTCTGTCTTTCCACAGATGCTGATAGACCTGCTGAGTGTTCCCAGCGTTTTTTGTTTCTCTTTCTCGTAATCCAGAGGCCCTGGGGTAATGCTCTGGGGGGGAGAGAGAGACGGGTTCAAATCCCACCAATGGCAGCCGATGGAATTTAAATGATTAAAATCTGGAATTATGAAGCCAGTTTCAGTCATGGGGACCACCTCATCAATTGTTGCAAAAAACCCCATCTGGTTCCCTAATGTCCCCTTTAGGGAAGGGAAATGGGACGTCGTTACCCAGTCTGGCCTACACGTGACTCCAGATCCACACCCCCTCCCCACATCCAGCTCCCCCCTCCCCCGACAGCGATGCAGTACACTCTTAACTTGCCCCCTCTGAAATGGCCGAGCGATCCCCGCTCAAGTCAAGGGGCAATTAGGGATAGGGCAACGAATGCCGGGGGTCCTCGCCAGTGACGCCCACGCCCCTGCGAGGGAACGAGGAAATAAAACGGCGGCGCTGCCGGTGAAGGACTTGCCACCTCTCTCACCGCACTCGGCCACCCCCGGGGCTGCCGCTGCTCCCTTGCTGAAGGCTGCGAGGTGATTGATGCGGTGGGGGTGGGCACGGATCATCGTGACAGCCGCTCCCGAATCCTTCCACACCATCAGGTCACCGTCCCCGCTGGCCGACAGCACCAGATCAGCCTGGCAGAGAGAGAGAGACAAAGGCGAGAGGTTAGTTCCCCCCTCACCACACCCAATCTGTCCCCTGCCCCTCCCCTCTGCACCGCTACCTACAGCCACAAAGGGCCAACTACCGCCAGCTCCCTGTGTTACTGACTGTATCTGTACTGATGTTAATCCAGCTCCCTCACACTGTCACTCAGTAACCCCTCTCCCCCCAGCACCCTGTGTTACTGACTGTATCTGTACTGATGTTAATCCAGCTCCCTCACACTGTCACTCAGTAACCCCTCTCCCCCCAGCACCCTGTGTTACTGACTGTATCTGTACTGATGTTAATCCAGCTCCCTCACACTGTCACTCAGTAACCCCTCTCCCCCCCAGCACCCTGTGTTACTGACTGTATCTGTACTGATGTTAATCCAGCTCCCTCACACTGTCACTCAGTAAACCCTCTCCCCCCAGCACCCTGTGTTACTGACTGTATCTGTACTGATGTTAATCCAGCTCCCTCACACTGTCACTCAGTAACCCCTCTCCCCCCCAGCACCGTGTTACTGACTGTATCTGTGCTGATGTTAATCCAACTCCCTCACACTGTCACTCAGTAACCTCTCACCCCTCTCACCCTAGCACTGTGTGTAACTGACACTCACCATGATACAGACACCACTGAGAGTAGCAGAGGGTCCCTTTAATTCCTGGATGCAATCCCCAGTGTTCGGATCCCACAGACGGACCATCCCGTCATTTGAGCAAGAGGCCTGTTGGCACGGAGACACAACAGCCAATCAGGATTAGAATATCAATGGGAATATTCCAAAGCAGGTACAACACAGAGTTAGATACAGAGTAAAGCCCCCTCTATACTGTCCCCATCAAACACTCCCAGGACAGGTACAGCACGGGGTTAGATACAGAGTAAAGCCCCCTCTATACTGTCCCCATCAAACACTCCCAGGACAGGTACAGCACGGGGTTAGATACAGAGTAAAGCCCCCTCTACACTGTCCCCATCAAACACTCCCAGGCCAGGTACAGCACAGAGTTAGATACAGAGTAAAGCTCCCTCTACACTGTCCCCATCAAACACTCCCAGGACAGGTACAGCACGGGGTTAGATACACAGTAAAGCCCCCTCCACTCTGACCCCATCAAACACTCCCAGGACAGGTTCCGAATTCCAGATCTCAAAGCCTCGGGAACCAAACCAAAGGACAACATTAGCACAAAGTTTAAAATCATGGATGCACTTGTGCCCAGAACTGGAGGCACTACAGAGAATGGGAGGGTTGTACGGGCTGGAGTAACATTCGTGCCACACAAGTGTCAGGCAATGTCCATCTCCAACAAGAGAGAATCTAACTATCACTCCTTGGTGTTCAATGGGCATTACCATCACTGAATCCCCCACTATCAACATCCTGGGGGTTACCATTGACCAGAAACTGAACCGGACCAGCCATATAAATACTGCAGCTACAAGAGCAGGTCAGAGGCTGGGAATCCTGCGGAGAGCCACTCACCTCCTGACTCCCCCCAAAACCTGTCCACCATCTACAAAACACAAGTCAGGAGTGTGATGGGACACTCCCCCCACTTGCCTGGACGAGTGCGGCTCCCACAACACTCGAGAAGTTCAACATTGTCCAGGACAAAGCAGCCCCCGCTCGATTGGCACCCCAACCACCACTATTCACTCCCCCCACCACCGACACACAGTGGCAGCAGTGTGTGTACCATCTACAAGATGCACTGCAGCAACTCACCGAGGCTCCTTCGACAGCACCTTTCAAAGGCACGACCGCTACCGTCTAGAAGGACGAGGGCAGCAGACGCACGGGGAACACCCCCACCTGGAAGTTCCCCTCCGAGCCGCAATCGCCATCCCGACTTGGAAATATATCGGCCGTTCCTTCACTGTCCCTCCCTAACAGCACGTTGGGTGTACATACGCCACACCAACTGCAGCGGCTCACTTACCGCCATCTTTTCATGGGGCATTTAGGGATAGGCAATAAATGCTGGCCCAACCAGAGACACCAACATCCCATGAATGAATGTAAATAAAGGAGGTTACAGAGTTAGAGGGGATGAGGGAGGCTGGAGATGGTCACAGAGAAAGGTAGGATTATAGGGGCTGGGGGAGGTTGCAGGGATGGGGAGGGTTGCAGGGATTAGAGAAGTTACAGAGATAGGGAGGGTTATAGGGTTGCAGGAGACTAGACAGAGCGGGCTGGGCTGTGGGGGCTGGAGGGGGTTATAGACAGAGGGAGGGGAGTGGGGGCTGGAGGGGGTTATAGACAGAGGGAGGGCAGTGGGGGCTGGAGGGGGTTATAGACAGAGGGAGGGGAGTGGGGGCAGAGGGGGTTATAGACAGAGGGAGGGCTGGAGGGGGTTATAGACAGAGGGAGGGGAGTGGGGGCGGAGGCGGTTATAGACAGAGGGAGGGCTGGAGGGGGTTATAGACAGAGGGAGGGCTGGAGGGGGTTATAGACAGAGGGAGGGCAGTGGGGGCTGGAGGGGGTTATAGACAGAGGGAGGGGAGTGGGGGCAGAGGGGGTTATAGACAGAGGGAGGGCTGGAGGGGGTTATAGACAGAGGGAGGGGAGTGGGGGCGAAGGGGGTTATAGACAGAGGGAGGGCTGGAGGGGGTTATAGACAGAGGGAGGGCTGGAGGGGGTTATAGACAGAGGGAGGGGCTGGAGGGGGTTATAGACAGAGGGAGGGCTGGAGGGGGTTATAGACAGAGGGAGGGCTGGAGGGGGTTATAGACAGAGGGAGTGCTGGAGGGGGTTATAGACAGAGGGAGGGCTGGAGGGGGTTATAGACAGAGGGAGGGCTGGAGGGGGTTATAGACAGAGGGAGGGCTGAGGGGGTTATAGACAGAGGGAGGGCTGAGGGGGTTATAGACAGAGGGAGGGGAGTGGGGGATGGAGGGGGTTTTAGACAGAGGGAGGGGAGTGGGGACTGGAGGGGGTTATAGACAGAGGGAGGGGAGAGGGGGCTGGAGGGGGTTTTAGACAGAGGGAGGGGAATGGGGGCTGGAGGGGGTTTTTGACAGAGGGAGGGGGGGTGGGGGCTGGAGGGGGTTATAGACAGAGGGAGGGGAGTGAGGGCTGGAGGGGGTTATAGACAGAGGGAGGGGGGTGGGGGCTGGAGGGGGTTATAGACAGAGGGAGGGGGGTGGGGGGCTGGAGGGGGTTATAGACAGAGGGAGGGCTGGAGGGGGTTATAGACAGAGGGAGGGGGGTGGGGGCTGGAGGGGGTTATAGACAGAGGGAGGGCTGGAGGGGGTTATAGACAGAGGGAGGGCTGGAGGGGGTTATAGACAGAGGGAGGGGAGTGGGGGCTGGAGGGGGGTATAGACAGAGGGAGGGGAGTGGGGGCAGAGGGGGTTATAGACAGAGGGAGGGCTGGAGGGGGTTATAGACAGAGGGAGGGGAGTGGGGGCGGAGGCGGTTATAGACAGAGGGAGGGCTGGAGGGGGTTATAGACAGAGGGAGGGCTGGAGGGGGTTATAGACAGAGGGAGGGCAGTGGGGGCTGGAGGGGGTTATAGACAGAGGGAGGGGAGTGGGGGCAGAGGGGGTTATAGACAGAGGGAGGGCTGGAGGGGGTTATAGACAGAGGGAGGGGAGTGGGGGCGAAGGGGGTTATAGACAGAGGGAGGGCTGGAGGGGGTTATAGACAGAGGGAGGGCTGGAGGGGGTTATAGACAGAGGGAGGGCTGGAGGGGGTTATAGACAGAGGGAGGGCTGGAGGGGGTTATAGACAGAGGGAGGGCTGGAGGGGGTTATAGACAGAGGGAGTGCTGGAGGGGGTTATAGACAGAGGGAGGGCTGGAGGGGGTTATAGACAGAGGGAGGGCTGGAGGGGGTTATAGACAGAGGGAGGGCTGAGGGGGTTATAGACAGAGGGAGGGCTGAGGGGGTTATAGACAGAGGGAGGGGAGTGGGGGATGGAGGGGGTTTTAGACAGAGGGAGGGGAGTGGGGACTGGAGGGGGTTATAGACAGAGGGAGGGGAGAGGGGGCTGGAGGGGGTTTTAGACAGAGGGAGGGGAATGGGGGCTGGAGGGGGTTTTGACAGAGGGAGGGGGGTGGGGGCTGGAGGGGGTTATAGACAGAGGGAGGGGAGTGAGGGCTGGAGGGGGTTATAGACAGAGGGAGGGGGGTGGGGGCTGGAGGGGGTTATAGACAGAAGGAGGGGGGTGGGGGCTGGAGGGGGTTATAGACAGAGGGAGGGCTGGAGGGGGTTATAGACAGAGGGAGGGGGGTGGGGGCTGGAGGGGGTTATAGACAGAGGGAGGGCTGGAGGGGGTTATAGACAGAGGGAGGGCTGGAGGGGGTTATAGACAGAGGGAGGGGAGTGGGGGCTGGAGGGGGTTATAGACAGAGGGAGGGGAGAGGGGTTATAGACAGAGGGAGGGGAGTGGGGGCTGGGGGAGATTACAACAGACTCACCACATGTCGAGAGGCCCAGGCACAACCTGTGATCCAGTCCCGATGACAGGAGGGGAGCGAGTGGGAGACGTGTCCCGGGAGATGCACCAGGTCCCAGAACAGGAGGCTCTGTGGATGCAAACAGTGTGTGTGTGAAACTCCGACACTGGCCGGATCCGCATCCCTTTCCCAGCCGGGGTCATCGGGAGCGGGACGTCCTCCGACACCGCCGCCCCCCCACCCTCCCCCTCACCGCGTGACTGCCTCGCGTGCACGGTCCCGGACTGTGGAAGCGAGCTGCCGGGCTATTCGACAACAAGAGGCAGAACCCCCTTCCCATCTGATTCAACCCCACCCTCCCCACTTCTCCCGGGCGGCACCAGACAGCAGTAAGAAGGAGGTAGCCAGGAGGTGGCGAGTGGTCTGGTCTCGCGGCCGGTTCGAGCCCAGCCTACTCAGCAGTCCCGCCAACACCCGCACCCCGCCCCAACACCAAACCTCCCCTACAACATCCCCCCCCCACCCTCCACCCCCCCAGCTCACTCACCTTGTCCTTGCTGCCGCTGACAAGCCGCAGCCCGTCGGGGCTGAAGGAGCAGCAGGTGACCGAGTCCGAGTGACCCCTCAGCACGCTGGCCGGGGACACCTCTGCGCGGCCCTCTCGGTCGATCAGCTCGGCCAGCGTCCACAGCAGGACGGTGAAATCGTCTGGGGAATGAGACAGAGGAGACAGTCGGAGCGGGCAACGCAGGACAGAGGCCTGGCTGGGAAGAGAGAGACGTGTTGCCAGTGCTTTTCGGTCCCGCACTCAACAGGACAAACACAAGAGTGCCAAATTTCAAAGGACCACAACAATTTATACTGCAGGGGAAAAGGGTGCTGACTGGTTGGCAAGTCAACTCTGATTGCTTTCTCTATGTCAACACCTCAGCCAATCGGCAACTACAGGCTCCTCGGTATTTCAAAAAAAAGGTGCAAGGTTGGAGCAGGTTTAAGCAAGCCGTCCAACGCTGCTACCTTGCAGCGGTGATGCGAGTGGGATTTTCCCTTAACAGGAAGCTGCCATCAGTCGAAAAAGATAGCCTGCCCACCACACAACTGAGCAACGCCGCGTGTGAATGCCAGTGCCGCGTGGTGCCAGGTACGTCAGGTCATACGCTCCCGTGATTGGCTGATCGAATCAAGCAGATGTTCCTGTTTGTGACAGGCAGAGTACAGACTGTACTCGACCAGCCTGCGCTTGTAAAACACAAAACAAAACATCGACTGTTCGATGTGATACTGTAAGTGGACAGCACTCGCTGATCAATCCTGAGTGCGCTAATAGCTACACTAACAACCAATTTAAGATAATCAGTCGAGCTCGTAATGTGGCTTATTTATACCTGCCATAAGCTACATACATTCACACGTGGGGATCCATTCTTTTCAAACAAAAATAATATGTTCAAGCCTCGCGCCATTTTTTTTTAAATTACCCAGAAGCAAGGGTAGCGCCTAGTTCCCCATTGCTTTCACCATGGCAATGCCTTGGCCAGAGTCAACATGACAAACAAACAGCACACCCACCCCCACCCCCCCTACCGCCAAACAGTATAAATGGTGATTATTTGAAATTTGACATTCCTGCATTTGTCCTGATGAGTGCAGGGTGAAAAGCTTCCGCAACACACCTCTCTGTCCCAGCAACATTCAAGGTCAGAGGGATCAGGGAACAGGAGAAAGGGGGAATCGGGGGCCGACAGACAGAGGGAACAGGAGGGGTAAAATCAGAGGGTTAACAAGAGGCAATTGTGCACGGGTCCTAGGGATTTGGTTTAAAATTATTCTTTCATGAGACGTCGGCCAGCGTTTGTTGCCCCCATCCCTAATTGTCCCTTGGACTGAGTGCCTCGCTCGGCCATTTCAGAGGGGGGCTGTTAAGTGTTAACCACATCGCTGTGGGGGGGGGGGGGTGTGGGGAGTCTGGAGTCACGTGTAGGCCAGACCGGGGTAAGGACGACAGAATTCCCTTACCTAAAGGGGGACATTAGTGAACCAGATGGGCTTTTTTTTAAACAAGAATCGATGACAGTCCCCATGACTGAAACTGGCTTCGTAATTCCAGATTTTATTAATTGAATTTAAATTCCACCGGCTGCCGTGGGTGGGATTTGAACGCGTGTCTCCCCCGCCCAGAGTGTTCGCCCGGGGCCTATGGGTTACTAGTCCAGCGACATCAGCACTATGCTGCCGCCTGCACTTGTGCAGTGTCCGGGTGAGAGAGGGGATGGTAGAGAAACATAAAACGCATTCACCATTACCTGAAGCTGAGGCCAGGAATTGTTCCGAGCGAGACAGGGACACCGGGGGTCTCGTGTGCCCCCGGCAGTGACACACGCAGCTCGCCTTGGAGTCCTGTAGGCGCCACACGCGCAGGACGTTATCATCCGAGCCCGATGCCAGGAACTCCTCGCCGTGCAACCACTGCAGGCATCGCACAGGCACCCGCGGGACCTCGCACTCTGCAGCCAGGGCTCCTGGGGTGACAGAGGGGAAACAGTGAGAACTGGTCAGCGAGAGAGAGGGGGCCAGGCCCTATGAGCCAGAGAGAGCAGCTCCCCTTCTGGAGAGGAACATCAACACTGCCCTCCGAACGTATCCGTGTCCTTCAATGGCATCCATTATCCGGCCATATCCCCGTATCCCTCAATCCCGCCTCCTCCCCGTGTCCCTCAATCCCGCCTCCTCCCCATGTCCCTCAATCCCGCCTCCTCCCTCAATCCTACCGGCTCCCTCAATCCCACCGGCTCCCTCAATCCCACCTTCTCCCTCAACCCCACCGTCTCCCCGTGTCCCTCAATCCCACCGTCTCCCCGTATCCCTCAATCCCACCGTCTCCCCGTATCCCTCAATCCCACCGTCTCCCCGTATCCCTCAATCCCACCTTCTCCCCGTATCCCTCAATCCCACCTTCTCCCTGTATCCCTCAATCCCATCTCCCCGTATCCCTCAATCCCACCTTCTCCCCGTATCCCTCAATCCCACCGTCTCCCCGTATCCCTCAATCCCACCGTCTCCCCGTATCCCTCAATCCCACCGTCTCCCCGTATCCCTCAATCCCACCGTCTCCCCGTATCCCTCAATCCCACCTTCTCCCCGTAACCCTCAATCCCACCAGCTCCCCGTATCCCTCAATCCCACCGTCTCCCCGTATCCCTCAATCCCACCTCCTCCCCGTATCCCCCAATCCCACCATCTCCCTCAATCCCACTAGCCTTCCCGACATCCCCTCCAAGCCTGCCCTCCTCGCCTCCGCCTGGGCGCGACCTCAAGGTTCCCCGAGGGTGAAAGGTCTGGGCCTGACCCCCCCCCCCCCCCCCCCACCACAACCCCCGCCACGTCAGACCGTACCTGTTTCGAGGTGGAAGATCTTCAGCTGGCTGCTGTGGTAGCCGACGGCCATCAGCCCCCCGCTCTCGCTGACAGACGCGCACAGGGCAGGGGAGGGGTCCTCCTCGGTGCCGAACTGACCACGGGCCTGTCCCAGGGTCCCGGACCAGATCCGAACCTGCAGAGACACATTGTCACCTTGCTCACTTGTAATGGTGCAATCGTGTCTCAGAGCATGCCGGCGAGGCTTAGTGTTTTGTGTGGCTTAACCAGTCTGCTTCACGTTTTACTTTGTCACTGTCAGCCTACCTAGTTACTAAAGAAATAGTGCACGTTTGAAAAAGGGTCAATCATCATTTGAAAGACATCTTTGGAATAACTGAGACAGAGCGTATAACAGGCTTGGATGATTTCTGTAAATGGCCAAAGGAATTCAGAGGGAACACGTGAATCGAATCCAATGACATTCCTATTTTTTAAAAAAATATTTTACGTCTACAGAAAAAAAAAAATCGCTAGTTTGGCGCTTTTGTCAAAGCTTCCCAAACTCCTGTCCCCTCCCCCACCCCACCTGTCCCTCATCCTGTCCCGGATGTCCACCCACATCCCCCTTTTCCACCTCCCAATGGCTCCCAAACAGGGCACGCTGGACGGTGCTCACAGTGCAGCGCATTGGCTGACCTATAGCGAACCTGCTCTGCCAGCGCTTCACCACCACCCCCCCACCTTTTCCAAAATGCTTCTGTGGGCTCAGCCCACACCCCACCCAGCAAACACCTCCCAACTTAAGGTTGGGGATGCAGGCAGTGGTGTAGTCGGGTATTGTCACTGGACTGGTGATCCAGAGACCCAGGGCAGTCGGGTATTGTCACTGGACTGGTGATCCAGAGACCCAGGGCAGTCGGGTATTGTCACTGGACTGGCGATCCAGAGACCCAGGGCAGTCGGGTATTGTCACTGGACTGGAGATCCAGAGACCCAGGGCAGTAGGGTATTGTCACTGGACTGGCGATCCAGAGACCCAGGGCAGTAGGGTATTGTCACTGGACTGGCGATCCAGAGACCCAGGGCAGTCGGGTATTATCACTGGACTGGAGATCCAGAGACCCAGGGCAGTCGGGTATTGTCACTGGACTGGAGATCCAGAGACCCAGGGCAGTAGGGTATTGTCACTGGACTGGCGATCCAGAGACCCAGGGCAGTCGGGTATTGTCACTGGACTGGCGATCCAGAGACCCAGGGCAGTAGGGTATTGTCACTGGACTGGTGATCCAGAGACCCAGGGCAGTAGGGTATTGTCACTGGACTGGCGATCCAGAGACCCAGGGCAGTAGGGTATTGTCACTGGACTGGCGATCCAGAGACCCAGGGCAGTCGGGTATTGTCACTGGACTGGAGATCCAGAGACCCAGGGCAGTCGGGTATTGTCACTGGACTGGAGATCCAGAGACCCAGGGCAGTAGGGTATTGTCACTGGACTGGCGATCCAGAGACCCAGGGCAGTAGGGTATTGTCACTGGACTGGCGATCCAGAGACCCAGGGCAGTAGGGTATTGTCACTGGACTGGTGATCCAGAGACCCAGGGCAGTAGGGTATTGTCACTGGACTGGTGATCCAGAGACCCAGAGCAATGCTTTGGGGGCCCGGGTTCCAGTCCCACCACACGGAATTTAAATTCAATTAAAGATCCAGTGATGATCCACGAAACCCTCGCCACCTGTTATTAAAAATCCCGCCTGCTTCCCCTCTAGGGGAGGGGGAAATCTGCCATCCTGACCCTGTCTGACCTACACGTGACTCCAGACACACAGCGAAGTGGTTGGCTGAACGAGGGGTCATTGGCGGTGGGCAATAAATGCTGGGCCTAGCCAGCAAGGTCCACATCCCGTGAACCAATAATATATAAAATATAATATATAAAAGAAAACCCTGCCCCCCCACCCCGCCGGCCTCTGGGATCTCCACGCTCCCCCAATTCCGGTCTCTGCAGCCCACACCCACCCCCCGCACTGATTTTAATCGCTCCGCCATGGGTGGCCGTTCCTTCAGCTGCCTCGCTCTCTGTCTCTCTTGCTCCGTCTGTCCGTCTCTCTCTCTCTGTCTGTGTCTACGTCTGTGTCTCTCTGTCTGTGTCTGCGTCTCTCTCTCTCTGTCTGTGTCTGCGTCTCTCTCTCTCTGTGTCTGCGTCTCTCTCTCTCTGTCTCTCTCTCTCTGTCTGTGTCTGTGTCTCTCTCTGTCTGTGTCTGCGTCTGTGTCTCTCTGTCTGTGTCTGCGTCTCTCTCTCTCTGTCTGTGTCTGCATCTCTCTCTCTGTGTCTGCGTCTCTCTCTCTCTGTCCCTCTCTCTGTCTGTGTCTGCGTCTCTCTCTCTCTGTGTCTGCGTCTCTCTCTCTCTGTCTCTCTCTCTGTCTGTGTCTGTCTGTCTGTCTGTCTCTCTCTCTCTGTCTGTCTGTCTGCCTGTCTGTGTCTGCCTGTCTGTGTCTGCCTGTCTGTGTCTGCCTGTCTGTGTCTGTCTCTCTCTGTCTGTCTCTCTCTGTCTGTCTCTCTCTGTCTGTCTCTCTCTGTCTGTCTCTCTATGTAACTCTCATACCTGGTGATCTTCCCCGGTGGTGAGCAGGTACCTCCCGCCGGCGATGTATTGCAGCCCGGTGACAGGACCCCGGTGGGCCTGGTAACCTCCGGCCGCCGATCCTGATGGGGCCGACCAGAGGCGGACGTCTCCCAGCAGCGAGGCCGAGGCGAGATAATCTCCAGACGGGGCGTAAGCGACAGCTCGCACAGAGGCTGGGTGTCCCTGCAGGACCTGTGGAGGGGGGGGGAGGTAAACAGCGAGAAGGTGTTTGATATGAAGAGGGTGGTTCTGGGCCCTCCCCCAGCCGCCTCCGCCTCCTCCTCTCCCCTCCCCGACCTGGGGTATGGGACCCACGGAAGAACACTCACCAGAACAAGGAGCAGGACGAGGCCATTCAGCCCCTCGAGCCTGCTCCCTCCCCCATTCGATAAGATCGTGGCTGATCGGATTGTGGCCTCGACTCCACTTCCCTGCCTGTCCCTCTCCCTCCCTCCCCTCCCCTCCCTCCCCTCCCCTCCTCTCCTCTCCCTCCCTCCCCTCCGCGACCTCTCCCTCCCACTCCCCTCCCTCCCCTCCCTCCCTCCCTCTCCCTCCCCTCCGCTCCCTCTCCCTCCCACTCCCATCCCTCCCTCCCCTCCGCTCCCTCTCCCTTCCTCTCCCCTCCCTCCCCTCCGCTCCCTCCCTCCCCTCCGCTCCCCTCCCTCCCTCCCACTCCCATCCCTCCCTCCCCTCCGCTCCCTCTCCCTCCCACTCCCCTCCCTCCCCTCCCCTCCGCTCCCTCCCTCCCCTCCGCTCCCCCTCCCTCCCTCCCCTCCGCTCCCTCCCTCCCCTCCGCTCCCCTCCCTCCCCTCCGCTCCCCTCCCTCCCTCCCCTCCGCTCCCTCTCCCTTCCTCTCCCCTCCCTCCCCTCCCCTCCCTCCCTCCCCTCCGCTCCCTCTCCCTTCCTCTCCCCTCCCTCCCCTCCGCTCCCTCCCTCCCCTCCGCTCCCTCTCCCTTCCTCTCCCCTCCCTCCCCTCCGCTCCCTCTCCCTCCCTCCCCTCCACTCCCTCTCCCTCCCTCCCCTCCGCTCCCTCTCCCTCCCTCCCCTCCACTCCTTCTCCCTCCCTCCCCTCCCACCCTCTCCTCCGCTCTCCCTCCCTCCCCTCTGCTCCCTTTCCCTCCCTCCCTCCCCTCCCTCTCCCTCACTCCCCTCCACTCCCTCTCCCTCCCCTCCGCTCCCTCTCCCTCCCTCCCCTCCACTCCTTCTCCCTCCCTCCCCTCCGCTCCCTCTCCCTCCACTCCCTCTCCCTCCCTCCCCTCCACTCCCTCCCCTCCGCTCCCTTCCCCCTCCCTCAAATCCCTCCCTCCCCTCCGCTCCCTCTCCCTCTCCTCCCCTCGCTCCTCCCATAACCCTCGAATCCCCTCGTCGATCAAAGCTCTTTCTAACTCGGCCTCGGATATATTCAGTGACCCGGCCTCCGCCGCTCTCTGGGGTGGGGGGAGTGAATCCCACAGACTGACCCCGACCCCTAAGAGAAGAAATTCCTCCTCGTCTCCCTCTTCAATGGGAGACCCCCTCCCCCAACTTATTTTTAAACTGTGCCCCTCCCCCCCCCTTCGTTCTAGATTCCCCCCCCCCTCACCACGAGGGGGGAAACATCCTCTCCGCATCCACCCTGTCAAACCCCCTCTCCCCACCCCTCAGGATCTTATCTGTTTCAACAGGATCACCTCTCAGCAATTCCTCCAGGAATTGGAGGGCGGGAGACAGGAGGGGACCCGGAGTGGAGGGAAAATCTGAATCACCCGGCCCCACCTGCAAAACAACCACCCCCTACCCCCAAATCCCAAGTACTCACCCCCCTCCCCTCCCCCAACCCCTGGTCCTCACCCCCTACCCCCCAATCCCTGCTCCTCACCCCCTACCCCCCAATCCCTGGTACTCACCCCTACCCCCCCATCCTGGTACTCACCCCTACCCCCCAATCCTGCTCCTCACCCCCTACCCCCCAATCCCTGCTCCTCACCCCCTACCCCTCAATCCCTGCTCCTCACCCCCTACCCCCCAATCCCTGCTCCTCACCCCCTACCCCCCAATCCCTGCTACTCACCCCCTACCCCCCAATCCCTGCTCCTCACCCCCTACCCCCCAATCCCTGCTCCTCACCCCCTACCCCCCAATCCCTGCTCCTCACCCCCTACCCCCCAATCCCTGGTACTCACCTCCTACCCCCCAATCCCTGCTCCTCACCCCCTACCCCCCAATCCCTGCTCCTCACCCCCTACCCCCCAATCCCTGCTCCTCACCCCTACCCCCCAATCCCTGCTCCTCACCCCCTACCCCCCAATCCCTGCTCCTCACCCCCTACCCCCCAATCCCTGCTCCTCACCCCCTACCCCCAAATCCCAAGTACTCACCCCCCTCCCCTCCCCCAACCCCTGGTCCTCACCCCCGTATCCCCCAATCCCTGCTCCTCACCCCCTACCCCCCAATCCCTGCTCCTCACCCCCTACCCCCCAATCCCTGCTCCTCACCCCCTACCCCCCAATCCCTGCTCCTCACCCCCTACCCCCCAATCCCTGCTCCTCACCCCCTACCCCCCCAATCCCTGCTCCTCACCCCCTACCCCCCAATCCCTGCTCCTCACCCCCTACCCCCAATCCCTGCTCCTCACCCCCTACCCCCCAATCCCTGCTCCTCACCCCCTACCCCCCAATCCCTGGTACTCACCTCCTACCCCCCAATCCCTGCTCCTCACCCCCTACCCCTCAATCCCTGCTCCTCACCCCCTACCCCCCAATCCCTGCTCCTCACCCCCTACCACTCAATCCCTGGTACTCACCCCCTGCACCCCAATCCCTGGTACTCACCTCCTACCCCCCAATCCCTGGTACTCACCCCCTGCCCCCCAATCCCTGCTCCTCACCCCCTACCCCCCAATCCCTGCTCCTCACCCCCTACCCCCCAACCCCTGGTCCTCACCCCGTATCCCTCAATCCCTGCTCCTCACCCCCTACCCCTCAATCCCTGGTACTCACCCCCTGCACCCCAATCCCTGGTACTCACCCCCTGCACCCCCCCCCCCCCAATCCCTGGTACTCACCCCCTACCCCCCAATCCCTGCTCCTCACCCCCTACCCCTCAATCCCTGGTACTCACCCCCTGCCCCCCAATCCCTGGTACTCACCCCGTATCCCCCAATCCCTGGTACTCACGCCCTGCACCCCGCCCTCCAATCCCTGCTCCTCACCCCCTACCCCCCAATCCCTGGTACTCACCCCGTATCCCCCAATCCCTGGTACTCACCCCCTACCCCCCAATCCCTGGTACTCACCCCGTATCCCCCAATCCCTGGTACTCACCCCCTGCACCCCCCCCCCCAATCCCTGGTTCTCACCCCCTATCCCGAAATCCCTGCTCCTCACCCCCTACCCCCCAATCCCTGGTACTCACCCCCTACCCCCCAATCCCTGCTCCTCACCCCCTACCCCCCCAATCCCTGGTACTCACCCCCTACCCCCAATCCCTGCTCCTCACCCCCTACCCCCCAATCCCTGCTCCTCACCCCCCCCCCCCCAATCCCTGGTACTCACCCCCTACCCCCCAATCCCTGCTCCTCACCCCCTACCCCCCAATCCCTGGTACTCACCCCCTACCCCCCAATCCCTGCTCCTCACCCCCTACCCCCCAATCCCTGCTCCTCACCCCCTACCCCCCAATGCCTGGTACTCACCCCCTACCCCTCAATCCCTGGTACTCACCTCCTACACCCCCCCCCCCAATCCCTGGTACTCACTCCCTATCCCCCAATCCCTGCTCCTCACCCCCTACCCCCCAATCCCTGCTACTCACCCCCTACCCCCCAATCCCTGCTCGTCACCCCCTACCCCCCAATCCCTGCTCTCACCCCCTACCCCCCAATCCCTGGTACTCACCCCCTGCCCCCCCCAAACCCTGCTACTCACCCCCTCGCCCCCAATCCCTGGTACTCACCCCCTACCCCCCAATCCCTGATACTCACCCCCTGCCCCCCCCAAACCCTGGTACTCACCCCCTCCCCGCCCCCCAATCCCTGGTACTCACCCCCTACCCCCCCAAACCCTGGTACTCACCCCTTCCCCGCACCCCAATCCCTGGTACTCACCCCCTGACCCCAATCCCTGGTACTCACCCCCTGACCCCAATCCCTGGTACTCACCCCCTGCCCCCCAATCCCTGGTACTCACCCCCTGCCCCCCAATCCCTGGTACTCACCCCCTGCCCCCCAATCCCTGGTACTCACTCCCTGCCCCCCAATCCCTGGTACTCACCCTCTACCCCCCAATCCCTGGTACTCACCCCATCCCTTCCCCCCAATCCCTGGTACTCACCCCCTGACCCCCAATCCCTGGTACTCACCCCCTGACCCCCAATCCCTGGTACTCACCCCCTGACCCCCAATCCCTGGTACTCACCCCCTCCCCACCCCCCAATCCCTGGTACTCACCCCCTACCCCCCAATTCCTGGTAATCACCCCCTGCCCCCCTAATCCCTGGTACTCACCCCCTGACACCCTCAATCCCTGGTTTTCACCCACTACCCCCCAATCCCTGCTCCTCACCCCCTACCCCCCAATCCCTGCTCCTCACCCCCTACCCCCCAATCCCTGCTTCTCACCCCCTACCCCCCAATGCCTGCTCCTCACCCCCTACCCCCCAATCCCTGCTCCTCACCCCCTACCCCCCAATCCCTGCTCCTCACCCCCTACCCCCCAATCCCTGCTCCTTACCCCCTACCCCCAATGCCTGCTCCTCACCCCCTACCCCCCAATCCCTGCTCCTCACCCCCTACGCCACAATCCCTTGCACTCACCCCCTGCCCCCCGGCCCTGGTAGTCACCCCTTCTCCCACCCCAATCCCTGGTACTCAACCTCTCCCACCACCGCCCCCTCAATTACTGGTACTTAACCCCTACAGAACCGCCCAACCATTGGCACTCACACCCTACAGATGCCCCACCTCCCCCAATCGCTGGTACTCACCCCCTTCCCCCCTCCCCCCAATCGCTGGTACTCACCCCCTTCCCCCACCCCAATCGCTGGTACTCACCCCCTTCCCCCCAATCGCTGGTACTCACGCCCACATGCCCCACCGCAACCCCAGTCGCTGGTAACTCCCACTTCCTCCATTCCCCCTTCTCCCCCTCAAATTGCTAACTCACCCTCACCACCCCCGCCAGCCGCCGCCCCTTCTCTACTACTCCCCACGGACCCCCATTCCCCATCATCCCCCTCCCCCCTCTACCTGGGAACTCTCACTCACCACACTCTGCACCCCCCATCCCCCTCGCTGTTATTCCCTCTCCTCCCCACCCCACCGATACTCACCCTCCCCTCTCCCACTGCCCCCCCCCCCCCCCCCCACCCGTGCCCCTCACTAGTAACTCACCCTCACCACACTGGCCGTCACCCAGTTCCAAATTCGGACCTCGCCGGCCCAGCTCCCGGCGGCGAGCAGCTGCCCCTCGGGGTGAAAGGTCACACAGTTGAGGGGGTGGGGGTTGGCCAGAGCCAAGTTGAGCTTCCCTGGGGTCACCGTCCAGACCTGTAAAAGGACAAGATTTGTTCGGTGTGGTGAGGGGGGGGGGGGGGGGTGTGCAGTGGGGGCTGCGGGTGCATTTAACCACACTGCCAGTGAGGGCAAGAAGACTTGCTTCGAACGCAGAGGGGGTTTCACCGCAACCGGCTTCACGGTGAGACTTTTAAATTTGTCATCGGGGTCACGCATTCTTAATATAATTTTATGGAATTATTTATCGTGGTGGCGCACACTCTGCGGTGGGCGGCCCCGCGGGGAGGGCTCGGAGCACTTGACTCCGGACCCCGTGAGGTCTCTCGTGGGCGAGGGAGGTCCTCCCCCCACTGATGACCACCGAACCCACCGCAACCCACCCCACCTCCCTCCCCCCCCCACCCCCCACCAACCCCACCGCACGCCTTCGGCTGGCGAATCAGTACCTCGATGGCTTTCCGGCCGTACCGCTGGAGACCCTCGGGGTCAGCCAGCCCGCACACCGGGGAGACGCAAAACCAAAACGCCGACCACGAGATGCCGAATGCACAACCGGCGAGCACTTGCTGATCAACCCCGAGCGCGCCGGTAGCGATGCGAACAGAATTTAAGGTCGCCAAGTCGGGACCCTAACGCTGCTCGTGTAGGCTTGCTGGGGGGGTGGGTGGGGTTGGGGTGGGGGGGGGGCAAATGTCCATTCGCAGGGACGCGGGGCTCTGCAAACCGAAAGGAAATTGTTCAAGCCTTGCGGCTTCTCTGAACTACCCGGGAGCTTGGGCAGCTTGGAGTCCCCCCCGAGCCCCCACCAGCCCCCACCATCCCCCCGCCGTGGCTTCCTCCCTTGGCGACGCCTCGGCCAATCAGAGTCAACTTGGCAACCAATCAGCACCCTTTTCCCCCGTGCTGTGAATTGCGGTGGTTGTTTGAAATTTGGCATTCTTGTGTTTGTCCTGACCAGGGCAGGAGGGAAATGACAATGTGTGAGTCTCTCACTCTCGCTCTCTCTTTGCAGGGACAGTAATGAAGACTGGGGTTGCAGAGCAAGCTGTGCCCTTCGCCGAGCTGTTCCGGTGCAGCTACAAGACCGGCAGCTCCCCTTGCCTGCGCCGCTCGCATCCCCCGAATTGATACTTTTAAAAAATTTTGCTGTTGGCCTGCGGTGTAAGCTTGTCCCTCTGTGGGTCAGCACGTACTGCGGGTACGAGGTAAGCGCGGAAGCAGAAGTGACTGAAAAGGTGCAAACGTTCACACGCGCACAGGAGCTACCTTCACCGCTCGATCCCAAGAACAGGTAGCCAGGTGTTTACTGTCAGGGCTTAGCGCGCATCCTGTTATCCTGTCGCTGTGTCCGTCCACCAGCAGCAGCCTGTGGAGACAGAGGGAGACAGGGCGTTGGACTCTGGAGACTACAGGTGGACATTAACTCTGTATCTGACCCCGTGCTGTACCTGTCCTGGGAGTGTTTGATGGGGACAGTGTAGAGGGAGCTTTACTCTGTATCTAACCCTGTGCTGTACCTGTCCTGGGAGTGTTTGATGGGGACAGTGTAGAGGGAGCTTTACTCTGTATCTAACCCTGTGCTGTACCTGTCCTGGGAGTGTTTGATGGGGACAGTGTAGAGGGAGCTTTACTCTGTATCTAACCCTGTGCTGTACCTGTCCTGGGAGTGTTTGATGGGGACGGTATAGAGGGAGCTTTACTCTGTATCTAACCCCATGCTGTACCTGTCCTGGGAGTGTTTGATGGGGACAGTGTAGAGGGAGATTTACTCTGCATCTAACCCCGTGCTGTACCTGTCCTGGAGGTGTTAGATGGGGACGGTGTAGAGGGAGTCTTACTCTGTATCTAACCCCGTGCTGTACCTGTCCTGGGAGTGTTTGATGGGGACAGTGTAACAGCTAATCTATTATCCCCAACACCATGAGCTCATAACTTGTGCTGTAACCTTTTATGTGGCACCTTACCGATGCCCTTCGGAAATCCAAATACGCCACAACTTCTGGTTCCCCTTCATCCAGCCCGCTTGTGCCATCCTTGGAGAACTCTTAACAAATTTGTCAAATACAATTCTCCTTTCCCAAAACCTTGTCGGCTGTCTGATTGTTTTAATGATTTTATAAATGCCTCCCTGAATGATGGATTCTAGCATTTCCCCGACTCAATGCCTGCCTGCCTCCTGGATGACAGGACGCTTGGTATCGGGGGGGGAGTGGAGGGGTTGGCGGGGGGGGGGGGGGGGGGGGGGGGTTAGTGGAGGGTAGGGTGGAGGGGGAGGGCAGTGGGGTGGGGGATTCCTCCTGTCTTCGAAATAGCGGTCGTGGGACCTTTCACATCCACCTCAAAGGGCAAACGGTGTGCATTATAGTGTAAAGACGCACAGGTGAAGGGCACTATTCAGCTTAAGCACCTAGAGCACTTATAAAGAGAGACCGCTTGGACACGGGACAGGAAGTGGGTAGGAAGCAGGCTATGTCCTGCTGCGTTCTGTAAACAAACGTATTATTGAAATTGTTGGTGTCCAGTTTTATCCTTCGCTGACCTGGCCTGGAATCAGGGCCCTCGATTGAACGTTTCACCCCAATGATGGCCCTCTCCAACAGTGCAGAACTCCCTCGGTCCTAGCACCGGGAGTGTCGTCCCTGGACCTCTGGAGCGGTGTCACGACCTCCACGACGCTCTGACTCAGGAGGCGAAAGCGAGCCCCACATGGGGACGGCCGGCATCTTCTGCCGCCCCCCTCCCACCCCCCCCCCCCTCCAACAACACAAAACCATTGGGGAGTTACTTGGAACAGGGGGCCCAGGTGCCTGTTCCCACCCCCCGTTTTCTCGCCGCCCCCTCCCCCGCGTCCGTTCCAGCCTCCGCCCCACCCACCTGCAGCCGTCCGCCAGGCTCCACGTCTCCAGCTTGCCGTCGAAGGAGGTGACACAGAGCGCGCTCTCGCCCAGGAAGGTGCAATCCGAGATCCGGTCGCAGCTGCTCGCCAGAGACCTCAGCTCCTGCGCAGGGAGAGGGAAACCTCCCCTGAGGAAAATCGGATCGCTTCCCTCTGCATTCCCCACCCCTCCTGACCCCACTGCCCCCGCCTCCACCCCACTCCCCCCACCCCACTCCCCCCACCCCAATCCCCCCGGCCCCACCCACTCCCCCCCCGACTCACTCCCCCCCGACCCCACTGCCCCCGCCCCCACCTCAACACCCCCACCCCACTGCCCCCACCCCTTGGTCCTCCCCGCCTTCCCCTCTCCCAATCACTGGTACTCACCCCTACCCCCAAATCCCAGGTACTCACCCCCTCCCCTGCCCTCAACCCCTGGTACTCACCCCCTCCCCTCAATCCCTGGTACTCACCCCCTCCCCTCAATCCCTGGTACTCACTCCCTCCCCTCCCCTCCCCCAATCGCTGGTACTCACCCCCTCCCCTCCCCTCAATCACTGGTACTCACCCCCTCCCCTCCCCTCAATCACTGGTACTCAGCCCCTCCCCTCCCCTCAATCCCTGGTACTCACCCCCTCCCCTCAAAACCTGGTACTCACCCCCTCCCCTCCCCTCAATCCCTGGTACTCACCCCCTCCCCTCCCCTCAATCACTGGTACTCACCCCCTCCCCTCAATCACTGTTACTCACCCCCTCCCCTCCCCTCAATCCCTGGTACTCACCCCCTCCCCTCCCCTCAATCCCTGGTACTCACCCCCTCCCCTTCCCTCAATCCCTGGTACTCACCCCCTCCCCTCCCCTCAATCACTGGTACTCACCCCCTCCCCTCCCCTCAATCACTGGTACTCACCCCCTCCCCTTCCCTCAATCCCTGGTACTCACCCCCTCCCCTTCCCTCAATCACTGGTACTCACCCACTCCCCTCCCCTCAATCACTGGTACTCACCCCCTCCCCTCCCCTCAATCACTGGTACTCACCCCCTCCCCTCAATCACTGGTACTCACCCCCTCCCCTCCCCTCATCCCTGGTACTCACCCCCTCCCCTCCCCTCAATCCCTGGTACTCACCCCCTCCCCTCCCCTCAATCCCTGGTACTCACCCCCTCCCCTCCCCTCAATCCCTGGTACTCACCCCCTCCCCCCAATCCGTGGTACTCAGCCCCTCCCCTCCATCACTGGTACACACCCCCTCCCCTCCCCTCAATCACTGGTACTCACCCCCTCCCCTCCCCTCAATCCCTGGTACTCACCCCCTCCCCTCCCCTCAATCACTGGTACTCACTCCCTCCCCTCCCCCCAATCACTGGCACTCACTCCCTCCCCTCCCCCCAATCACTGGCACTCACTCCCTCCCCTCCCCCCAATCACTGGTACTCACCCCCTCCCCTCCCCCCAATCACTGGCACTCACTCCCTCCCCTCCCCTCAATCACTGGTACTCACTCCCTCCCCTCCCCCCAATCACTGGCACTCACTCCCTCCCCTCCCCCCAATCACTGGCACTCACTCCCTCCCCTCCCCTCAATCACTGGTACTCACCCCCTCCCCTCCCCTCAATCCCTGGTACTCACCACCTCCCCTCCCCTCAATTACTGGTACTCACCCCCTCCCCTCCCCTCAATCACTGGTACTCACCCCCTCCCCTCCCCTCAATCCCTGGTACTCACCACCTCCCCTCCCCTCAATCCCTGGTACTCACCCACTCCCCTCAATACCTGGTACTCACCCCCTCCCCTCCCCTCAATCCCTGGTACTCACCACCTCCCCTCCCCTCAATACCTGGTACTCACCCCCTCCCCTCCCCTCAATCACTGTTACTCACCCCCTCCCCTCCCCTCAATCCCTGGTACTCACCCCCTCCCCTCCCCTCAATCCCAGGTACTCACCCCCTCCCCTCCCCTCAATCACTGGTACTCACCCGCTCCCCTCCCCTCAATCTCTGGTACTCACCCCCTCCCCTCCCCTCAATCCCTGGTACTCACCCCCTCCCCTCCCCTCAATCACTGGTACTCACCCGCTCCCCTCCCCTCAATCCCTGGTACTCACCCCCTCCCCTCCCCTCAATCCCTGGTACTCACCCCCTCCCCTCCCCTCAATCACTGGTACTCACCCGCTGCCCTCCCCTCAATCTCTGGTACTCACCCCCTCCCCTCCCCTCAATCTCTGGTACTCACCCCCTCCCCTCCCCTCAATCTCTGGTACTCACCCCCTCCCCTCCCCTCAATCCCTGGTACTCACCCCCTCCCCTCCCCTCAATCCCTGGTACTCACCCCCTCCCCTCAATCCCTGGTACTCACCCCCTCCCCTCAATCACTGGTACTCACTCCCTCCCCTCCCCCCAATCACTGGCACTCACTCCCTCCCCTCCCCCCAATCACTGGCACTCACTCCCTCCCCTCCCCCCAATCACTGGCACTCACTCCCTCCCCTCCCCCCAATCACTGGTACTCACCCCCTCCCCTCCCCCCAATCACTGGCACTCACTCCCTCCCCTCCCCTCAATCACTGGTACTCACTCCCTCCCCTCCCCCCAATCACTGGCACTCACTCCCTCCCCTCCCCCCAATCACTGGCACTCACTCCCTCCCCTCCCCCCAATCCCTGGTACTCACTCCCTCCCCTCCCCTCAATCACTGGTACTCACCCCCTCCCCTCCCCTCAATCCCTGGTACTCACCACCTCCCCTCCCCTCAATCACTGGTACTCACCCCCTCCCCTCCCCTCAATCACTGGTACTCACCCCCTCCCCTCCCCTCAATCCCTGGTACTCACCACCTCCCCTCCCCTCAATCCCTGGTACTCACCCCCTCCCCTCAATACCTGGTACTCACCCCCTCCCCTCCCCTCAATCCCTGGTACTCACCACCTCCCCTCCCCTCAATACCTGGTACTCACCCCCTCCCCTCAATCACTGTTACTCACCCCCTCCCCTCCCCTCAATCCCTGGTACTCACCCCCTCCCCTCCCCTCAATCCCAGGTACTCACCCCCTCCCCTCCCCTCAATCACTGGTACTCACCCGCTCCCCTCCCCTCAATCTCTGGTACTCACCCCCTCCCCTCCCCTCAATCCCTGGTACTCACCCCCTCCCCTCCCCTCAATCACTGGTACTCACCCCCTCCCCTCCCCTCAATCCCTGGTACTCACCCCCTCCCCTCCCCTCAATCACTGGTACTCACCCGCTCCCCTCCCCTCAATCTCTGGTACTCACCCCCTCCCCTCCCCTCAATCCCTGGTACTCACCCCCTCCCCTCAATCCCTGGTACTCACCCCCTCCCCTCAATCACTGGTACTCACCCCCTCCTCTCCCCTCAATCCCAGGTACTCACCCCCTCCCCTCCCCTAAATCACTGGTACTCACCCCCTCCCCTCCCCTCAATCACTGGTACTCAACCCCTCCCCTCCCCTCAATCACTGGTACTCACCCCCTCCCCTCCCCTCAATCACTGGTACTCACCCCCACCCCTCCCCCCAATCCCTGGTACTCACCCCCACCCCTCCCCCCAATCCCTGGTACTCACCCCCACCCCTCCCCCCAATCCCTGGTACTCACCCCCTCCCATCCCCTCAATCACTGGTACTCACCCCCTCCCCTCAATCCCTGGTACTCACCCCCTCCCCTCAATCCCTGGTACTCACCCCCTTCCCTCAATCCCTGGTACTCACCCCCTCCCCTCAATCCCAGGTACTCACCCCCTCCCCTCAGTCACTGGTACTCACCCCCTCCCCTCAATCCCTGGTACTCACCCCCTCCCCTCCCCTCAGTCACTGGTACTCAACCCCTCCCCTCCCCTCAATCCCTGGTACTCACACCCTCCCCTCTCCTCAATCCCTGGTACTCACCCCCTCCCCTCCCCTCAATCCCTGGTACTCACCCCCTCCCCTCCCCCCAATCACTGGCACTCACTCCCTCCCCTCCCCTCAGTCACTGGTACTCATCCCCTCCCCTCAATCCCAGGTACTCACCCCCTCCCCTCCCCTCAATCACTGGTACTCACCCCCTCCCCTCAATACCTGGTACTCACCCCCTCCCCTCAATACCTGGTACTCAACCCCTCCCCTCCCCTCAATCCCTGGTACTCACCCCCTCCCCTCCCCTCAATCACTGGTACTCACCCCCTCCCCTCAATACCTGGTACTCACGCCCTCCCCTCCCCTCAATCCCTGGTACTCAACCCCTCCCCTCCCCTCCCCTCAATACCTGGTACTCACCCCCTCCCCTCCCCTCAATCCCTGGTAATCACCCCCTCACCTCCCCTCAATCCCTGGTACTCACCCCCTCCCCTCCCCTCAATCCCTGGTAGTCACCCCCTCCCCTCCCCTCAATCACTGGTACTCACCACCTCCCCTCCCCTCAATCACTGGTACTCACCACCTCCCCTCCCCTCAATCACTGGTACTCACCCCCTCCCCTCCCCTCAGTCACTGGTACTCACCCCCTCCCCTCCCCTCAATACCTGGTACTCACCCCCTCCCCTCCCTCCCTCAATCCCAGGTACTCACCCCCTCCCCTCCCCTCAATCACTGGTACTCACGCCCTCCCCTCCCCTCAATCACTGGTACTCACCCCCTCCCCTCCCCTCAATACCTGGTACTCACCCCCTCCCCTCCCCTCAATCACTGGTACTCACCCCCTCCCCTCCCCTCAATCACTGGTACTCACGCCCTCCCCTCCCCTCAATCACTGGTACTCACCCCCTCCCCTCCCCTCAATCACTGGTACTCACCCCCTCCCCTCCCCCCAATCACTGGTACTCACCCCCTCCCCTCCCCTCAATCACTGGTACTCAACCCCTCCCCTCCCCTCAATACCTGGTACTCAGCCCCATTACTGCCCCCACCTCCCCACGACCGCTGACAAATTGCTGGTGCCTTCCCCCTCCCCCAGCCCTCCTCCCCGGCCTCACCAATCACTGGCACTCACCCCCCACCCCCCCCCCACCGCCGCCCCCACCCCCATTTCCACAGCCTGGCGACCCTCGTAGAGAAGAAATTCCTCCTCGTCTCCATCTCAAGGGGGCCTGTCTCTCCCGGGGTCTCTGTGAGGTTGCCCCTGGTTGACCTACCTGTCCGCTGTCCAGGTCCAAGACATGCAGGCTGCCCTCGCTGGTGCCCACCACCGCTAGCCGGCCAGAGGGCGAGATACTCACGCAGTGCGGCACCGTAGGAGTCATCATCACCTTCCTGAGAGAGGGAGTGGAGGAGGGAGAGAGAGAGGGGGAGAGAGAGAGGGAGTGGGGGAGAGAGAGAGGAGGAGTGGGGGCGAGAGAGCAGGAGTGGGGGCGAGAGAGCAGGAGTGGGGGCGAGAGAGCAGGAGTGGGGGCGAGAGAGCGGGAGTGGGGGAGAGAGAGCGGGAGTGGGGGAGAGAGAGCGGGAGTGGGGGAGAGAGAGCGGGAGTGGGGGAGAGAGAGAGAGAGAGGGGGAGAGAGAGAGAGGACAGGAGAGAGTGAGAGAGAAAGTGGGGAACGAACAAACGAGGCAGGTCAGCAAGTGAAAACAAGGCAATATCTCTGAATGTTTCTCCCCCATTGCTATTCTCCCCACCTCACTTCACTGTTGCTGAGTCAGGAGGCTGTGGAGTG
>NW_024470956.1:0-32661 GCF_017639515.1 Carcharodon carcharias
CCCCCACCGCTCTCTGTCTCTCCTCCCTCTCTCCCCCACCGCTCTCTGTCCCTCCTCCCTCTCCCCCGCCCAGCTCTGGCTGTCCCTCTTGTTATAGACAGTTTCTTGTTTGCGTGCTCCCTATGAAACGTGGCGTTAGGATGTCAGTGCTGCCTGTTTGATGGAGATGTGAATATGCAGCAGTGAGGATTTCAGTGGCAGATGCCGACAGCCTGATTCCCCTGCTCACCTCTGCCCCTCAGCTTACGGCGAGTCTGAAGCCTTTAAGGCTGGGAGTGGGGAGTATCCCCTCCCTCACTCAGTGCCTCAGCCAGGGGCTGTTGTTGGGAAGGGAAGCTGCGTTCAGGCCAGCGGGGAGTCGGGAGGGAGGGGAGGATGCGTACGCCCTCGGGCTGGAGGAGCCTGAGCTTTGCAGCAGAAATGCATTTACTGGCGCTGCCTCTGCAACACGGACATGTCTGACTTTCTTTCTCTGTCTCCATAGCTCTCCGAGAAACTAAAGAAGAAACAGGAGAGGTGAGTCTGCCTCAGGGGCCGTCCCATCCACTGTGCGGTGTCAGCTTCTGTATCTAACCCCGTGCTGTACCTGCCCTGGGAGTGTTTGATGGGGACGTTGTAGAGGGAGTTTACTCTGTATCTAACCCCGTGCTGTACCTGTCCTGGGAGTGTTTGATTGGGACAGTGTAGAGGGACCTTTACTCTGTATCTAGCCCCGTGCTGTACCTGTCCTGGGAGTGTTTGATAGGGGCAGTGTAGAGGGAGCTTTACTCTGTATCTAACCCCATGCTGTACCTGTCCTGGGAGTGTTTGATGGGGACGGTGTAGAGGGAGCTTTACTCTGTATCTAACCCCGTGCTGTACCTGTCCTGGGAGTGTTTGATGGGGACAGTGTAGAGGAAGCTTTACTCTGTATCTAACCCCGTGCTGTACCTGCCCTGGGAGTGTTTGATGGGGACGGTGTAGAGGGTGCTTTACTCTGTATCTAACCCCATGCTGTACCTGTCCTGGGAGTGTTTGATGGGGACGGTGTAGAGGGAGCTTTACTCTGTATCTAACCCCGTGCTGTACCTGTCCTGGGAGTGTTTGATGGGGAGAGAATAGAGCCAGTCTAGGTGCTCTGATGGAGGGTCTCAGAGCTGGGGAGTCTGTCACATGCCTGCTGGGAATATTCACTTTTGATTTGAATGGTCTGCGGCGTTGTAAACACTGCGTGCCTGTCTGGAAGAACTCAGGCCCCCCCCACCCTGGCTGTCGAGTGAATTGGAATGTCCCGAGCTGGTAGCAAGGCCCCTTGGGGAGACCTTTACCCTCCCAGTGTGAACCCTGTCGCTGGCTGTCAGCCAGGCATTCAGCCATGGGCCGAATTCCAAGTGGGGTCTTTGTCCCAGGCCCAAGCGGGAATTATTGGTATGAGGAGTGACGGGGGAGAGGGGGTAGTGAGGTTCGAGATAAGCTGGGTGTTAAAGCATGGGGGGCCAAGGCTGCTATATGGGACTGTGGTCCCAATCGCACGGATCAAGTAGAATAGCAGCACAGGCTGGAGGAGTTCAATGGCCTTGTCCTGCTACTTATCAAGGGAGCGTGCCAACATAGTCCTCCTCTGTGTTCGCTGACAGGCATCATTTCCAATGCCAGCTCATTAACATTTCTGTTCCCCCCCTCTGTCTCTCTAGCTTTCTGCGTCTGCAGTCTGAGAAGGAAGCGCTCTACAACGACAGCAGGTAGGTATAGATACGCCAACCTTGGCGACCAGCCGAGTGGGTTAGGAGCCACCGTATCCACCACTGAGGGAGCGCTGTGCTGTCAGAGGGTCAGCGCTGAGGGAGAGCTGCCGTGTTGGAGGGTCAGCGCTGAGGGAGGGTCAGCGCTGAGGGAGCGCCGCAGTGTCAGAGGGTCAGCGCTGAGGGAGCGCCACACTGTGGGAGGGTCAGCGCTGAGGGAGCGCCGCACTGTCGGAGGATCAGTGCTGAGGGAGCGCCGCACTGTCGGAGGGTCAGTGCTGAGGGAGCGCCGCGCTGTCGGAGGGTCAGTGCTGAGGGAGCGCCGCAGTGTTGGAGGGTCAGTGCTGAGGGAGCGCCGCACTGTCGGAGGATCAGTGCTGAGGGAGCGCCGCACTGTCGGAGGGTCAGTGCTGAGGGAACGCCGCGCTGTCGGAGGGTCAGCGCTGAGGGAGCGCCGCGCTGTCGGAGGGTCAGTGCTGAGGGAGCGCCGCACTGTCGGAGGGTCAGCGCTGAGGGAGCGCTGCGCTGTCGGAGGGTCAGCGCTGAGGGAGAGCTGCCGTGTTGGAGGGTCAGCGCTGAGGGAGGGTCAGCGCTGAGGGAGCGCCGCAGTGTCAGAGGGTCAGCGCTGAGGGAGCGCCACACTGTGGGAGGGTCAGCGCTGAGGGAGCGCCGCGCTGTCGGAGGATCAGTGCTGAGGGAGCGCCACACTGTCGGAGGGTCAGTGCTGAGGGAGCGCCGCGCTGTCGGAGGGTCAGTGCTGAGGGAGCGCCGCAGTGTTGGAGGGTCAGTGCTGAGGGAGAGCCGCACTGTCGGAGGATCAGTGCTGAGGGAGCGCCGCACTGTCGGAGGGTCAGTGCTGAGGGAACGCCGCGCTGTCGGAGGGTCAGCGCTGAGGGAGCGCCGCGCTGTCGGAGGGTCAGCGCTGAGGGAGCGCCGCACTGTCGGAGGGTCAGCGCTGAGGGAGCGCCGCGCTGTCGGAGGGTCAGCGCTGAGGGAGAGCTGCCGTGTTGGAGGGTCAGCGCTGAGGGAGGGTCAGCGCTGAGGGAGCGCCGCAGTGTCAGAGGGTCAGCGCTGAGGGAGCGCCACACTGTGGGAGGGTCAGCGCTGAGGGAGCGCCGCGCTGTCGGAGGATCAGTGCTGAGGGAGCGCCGCACTGTCGGAGGGTCAGTGCTGAGGGAGCGCCGCGCTGTCGGAGGGTCAGTGCTGAGGGAGCGCCGCAGTGTTGGAGGGTCAGTGCTGAGGGAGAGCCGCACTGTCGGAGGATCAGTGCTGAGGGAGCGCCGCACTGTCGGAGCGTCAGTGCTGAGGGAGCGCCGCGCTGTCAGAGGGTCAGTGCTGAGGGAGTGCCGCACTCTCGGAGGGTCAGTACTGGGAGAACTCCGCACTGTCAGAGGGTCAGTGCTGAGGGAGCGCCGCGCTGTCGGAGGGTCGGTACAAGGAGAACACAGCTCGCTGATAATCTCTCCAAGCTTTATTCTTGCCCCAAGCCTGAGGTGCAGGGCCCAGCAGTGATTGCTGATGGGGTTTGTGGGAAGTCTGATGGTATGAGAGGGAGACCTGTATTCACATTGGCCACAAATCCACCTGCCTCTTCGCTGTTTCCATTTTGTCTGTCTGTCTCAATTTACTTTGGTTCCTTTCTTTTCTCTTCCTCCGTCTGTCTGTCTCCCTCCCTCCCTCCGTCTGTCTGTCTCCCTCCCTCCCTCCGTCTGTCTGTCTCCCTCCCTCCCTCCGTCTGTCTGTCTCCCTCCCTCCCTCCGTCTGTCTGTCTCCCTCCCTCCCTCCGTCTGTCTGTCTCCCTCCCTCCCTCCGTCTGTCTGTCTCCCTCCCTCCCTCCGTCTGTCTGTCTCCCTCCCTCCCTCCGTCTGTCTGTCTCCCTCCCTCCCTCCGTCTGTCTGTCTCCCTCCCTCCCTCCGTCTGTCTGTCTCCCTCCCTCCCTCCGTCTGTCTGTCTCCCTCCCTCCCTCCGTCTGTCTGTCTCCCTCCCTCCCTCCGTCTGTCTGTCTCCCTCCCTCCCTCCGTCTGTCTGTCTCCCTCCCTCCCTCCTTCTGTCTGTCTCCCTCCCTCCCTCTGTCTGTCTCCCTCCCTCCCTCTGTCTGTCTCCCTCCCTCCCTCTGTCTGTCTCCCTCCCTCCCTCCCTCCGTCTGTCTGTCTCCCTCCCTCCCTCCGTCTGTCTGTCTCCCTCCCTCCCTCCGTCTGTCTGTCTCCCTCCCTCCCTCCGTCTGTCTGTCTCCCTCCCTCCCTCCGTCTGTCTGTCTCCCTCCCTCCCTCCGTCTGTCTGTCTCCCTCCCTCCCTCCGTCTGTCTGTCTCCCTCCCTCCCTCCATCTGTCTGTCTCCCTCCCTCCTTCTGTCTGTCTCCCTCCCTCCCTCCTTCTGTCTGTCTCCCTCCCTCCCTCCTTCTGTCTGTCTCCCTCCCTCCCTCTGTCTGTCTCCCTCCCTCCCTCCGTCTGTCTCCCTCCCTCCCTCCGTCTGTCTCCCTCCCTCCCTCCGTCTGTCTCCCTCCGTCTGTCTCCCTCCCTCCCTCCGTCTGTCTCCCTCCCTCCCTCCCTCTGTCTCCCTCCCTCCCTCTGTCTCCCTCCCTCCCTCCCTCTGTCTGTCTCCCTCCCTCCCTCTGTCTGTCTCCCTCCTTCTGTCTGTCTCCCTCCCTCCCTCCTTCTGTCTGTCTCCCTCCTTCCCTCCCTCTGTCTGTCTCCCTCCTTCCCTCCCTCTGTCTGTCTCCCTCCCTCCCTCCCTCTGTCTGTCTCCTTCCCTCCCTCTGTCTCCCTCCCTCCCTCCCTCCATCTGTCTCCCTCCCGCTGTCTGTCTCCCTCCCTCCGTCCCGCCGTCTGTCTCCCTCCCTCCGTCCCGCCGTCTGTCTCCCTCCCTCCGTCCCGCCGTCTGTCTCCCTCCCTCCCTCCCTCCCTCCGTCTGTCTCCCTCCCTCCCTCCCTCCGCCTGTCTCCTTCCCTCCCGCCGTCTGTCTCCCTCCCTCCGTCCCGCCGTCTGTCTCCCTCCCTCCGTCCCGCCGTCTGTCTCCCTCCCTCCGTCCCGCCGTCTGTCTCCCTCCCTCCGTCCCGCCGTCTGTCTCCCTCCCTCCGTCCCGCCGTCTGTCTCCCTCCCTCCGTCCCGCCGTCTGTCTCCCTCCCTCCGTCCCGCCGTCTGTCTCCCTCCCTCCGTCCCGCCCTCTGTCTCCCTCCCTCCGTCCCGCCCTCTGTCTCCCTCCCTCCGTCCCGCCCTCTGTCTCCCTCCCTCCGTCCCGCCCTCTGTCTCCCTCCCTCCGTCCCGCCCTCTGTCTCCCTCCCTCCGTCCCGCCCTCTGTCTCCCTCCCTCCGTCCCGCCCTCTGTCTCCCTCCCTCCGTCCCGCCCTCTGTCTCCCTCCCTCCGTCCCGCCCTCTGTCTCCCTCCCTCCGTCCCGCCCTCTGTCTCCCTCCCTCCGTCCCGCCCTCTGTCTCCCTCCCTCCGTCCCGCCCTCTGTCTCCCTCCCTCCGTCCCGCCCTCTGTCTCCCTCCCTCCGTCCCGCCCTCTGTCTCCCTCCCTCCGTCCCGCCCTCTGTCTCCCTCCCTCCGTCCCGCCCTCTGTCTCCCTCCCTCCGTCCCGCCCTCTGTCTCCCTCCCTCCGTCCCGCCCTCTGTCTCCCTCCCTCCCTCTGATCCCCTCTAGGACGAAGATTGAGGAACTTCAGCTGCGAAAGGAGGAGGAGCTGAAATCTCTCAACGCCCGAAACCAGCGACTGCAGCAAGAGATTCAAACAGCCAATCAGGTACGGACGCCGGGTCCAGACCTGGCCAATTGGATACAGGCTCAGAGACCCTGCCCTGGCCAATCGGAGACAGGCTCGGAACCCCTGCCCTGGCCAATCGGATACAGGCTCAGAGACCCTGCCCTGGCCAATCGGAGACAGGCTCGGAACCCCTGCCCTGGCCAATCGGATACAGGCTCAGAGACCCTGCCCTGGCCAATCGGATACAGGCTCAGAGACCCTGCCCTGGCCAATCGGATACAGGCTCAGAGACCCTGCCCTGGCCAATCGGATATGGGCTCGGGGCCCCCGCTCTGGCCAATCGGATACGGGCTCGGGGCCCCCGCTCTGGCCAATCGGATACAGGCTCAGAGCCCGAGGTATGGTGGGTCCTTGTTTCTGATCTGGGAGAGGTCCCCTTGCCACAGGAACAGGCCCTTCAGTGGGGCAGAGCCACAGTCGGTGCCTTTCTCAGCGGGGAGGAGGTGGTGAACCTATTCCACACGGCAGGATCTCTCTGTAAAGATGGGTCTGTTCAGAATGTCATTGTCCTTGCACCTCCCTCCCTCCCTCCCTCCCTCCCTCCCTCCCTCCCTCCCTCCCTCCCTCCCTATCTCGTTCCCTCGTTCCCGCTCCCAGTGCAGTTCCACTGGTGTCCAAACTGTCCCCGGCACCCGCATCTCCCACACACCCCTCCCCCCATCTCCCACACGCCCCTCCCCCCATCTCCCACACGCCCCTCCCCCCATCTCCCACACGCCCCTCCCCCCATCTCCCACACGCCCCTCCCCCCATCTCCCACACGCCCCTCCCCCCATCTCCCACACGCCCCTCCCCCCATCTCCCACACGCCCCTCCCCCCATCTCCCACACGCCCCTCCCCCCATCTCCCACACGCCCCTCCCCCCATCTCCCACACGCCCCTCCCCCCATCTCCCACACGCCCCTCCCCCCATCTCCCACACACCCCTCCCCCTCTCTCCCACACGCCCCTCCCCCCATCTCCCACACGCCCCTCCCCCTCTCTCCCACACACCCCTCCCCCCATCTCCCACACGCCCCTCCCCCATCTCCCACACGCCCCTCCCCCCATCTCCCGCACGCCCCTCCCCCCATCTCCCACACGCCCCTCCCCCCATCTCCCACACGCCCCTCCCCCCATCTCCCACACGCCCCTCCCCCCATCTCCCACACGCCCCTCCCCCCATCTCCCACACGCCCCTCCCCCCATCTCCCACACGCCCCTCCCCTCTCTCCCACACGCACCTCCCCCATCTCCCACACGCCCCTCCCCCCATCTCCCACACGCCCCTCCCCCCATCTCCCACACGCCCCTCCCCCCATCTCCCACATGCCCCTCCCCCCATCTCCCACACGCCCCTCCCCCCATCTCCCACACGCCCCTCCCCCCATCTCCCACACGCCCCTCCCCCTCTCTCCCACACGCCCCTCCCCCCATCTCCCACACGCCCCTCCCCCCATCTCCCACACGCCCCTCCCCCCATCTCCCACACGCCCCTCCCCCCATCTCCCACACGCCCCTCCCCCCATCTCCCACACGCCCCTCCCCCCATCTCCCACACGCCCCTCCCCCATCTCCCACACGCCCCTCCCCCCATCTCCCACACGCCCCTCCCCCTCTCTCCCACACGCCCCTCCCCCCATCTCCACACGCCCCTCCCCCTCTCTCCCACACGCCCCTCCCCCTCTCTCCACACGCCCCTCCCCCTCTCTCCCACACGCCCCTCCCCCCATCTCCCACACGCCCCCTCCCCCTCTCTCCCACACGCCCCGCCCTCTCTCCCCACACGCCCCTCCCCCTCTCTCCCACACGCCCCTCCCCCCATCTCCCACACGCCCCTCCCCCTCTCTCCCACACGCCCCTCCCCCCATCTCCCACACGCCCCTCCCCCTCTCTCCCACACGCCCCTCCCCCCATCTCCCACACGCCCCTCCCCCTCTCTCCAACACGCCCCTCCCCCCATCTCCCACACACCCCTCCCCCCATCTCCCACACGCCCCTCCCCCCATCTCCCACACGCCCTCCCCCCATCTCCCACACGCCCCTCCCCCCATCTCCCACACGCCCCTCCCCCCATCTCCCACACGCCCCTCCCCCTCTCTCCCACACGCCCCTCCCCCTCTCTCCCACACGCCCCTCCCCCCATCTCCCACACGCCCCTCCCCCTCTCTCCCACACGCCCCGCCCTCTCTCCCACACGCCCCTCCCCCTCTCTCCCACACGCCCCTCCCCCCATCTCCCACACGCCCCTCCCCCTCTCTCCCACACGCCCCTCCCCCCATCTCCCACACGCCCCTCCCCCTCTCCCACACGCCCCTCCCCCCATCTCCCGCACACCCCTCCCCCCATCTCCCACACGCCCCTCCCCCCATCTCCCACACGCCCCTCCCCCTCTCTCCAACACGCCCCTCCCCCCATCTCCCACACACCCCTCCCCCCATCTCCCACACGCCCCTCCCCCCATCTCCCACACGCCCCTCCCCCCATCTCCCACACACCCCTCCCCCCATCTCCCACACGCCCCTCCCCCCATCTCCCACACGCCCCTCCCCCTCTCTCCCACACGCCCCTCCCCCCATCTCCCACACGCCCCTCCCCCCATCTCCCACACGCCCCTCCCCCCATCTCCCACACTCCCCTCCCCCCATCTCCCACACGCCCCTCCCCCCATCTCCCACACGCCCCTCCCCCCATCTCCCACACGCCCCTCCCCCCATCTCCCACACGCCCCTCCCCCTCTCTCCCACACGCCCCTCCCCCCATCTCCCACACGCCCCTCCCCCTCTCTCCCACACGCCCCTCCCCCCATCTCCCACACGCCCCTCCCCCCATCTCCCACACGCCCCTCCCCCTCTCTCCCACACGCCCCTCCCCCCATCTCCCACACGCCCCTCCCCCCATCTCCCACACGCCCCTCCCCCCATCTCCCGCACGCCCCTCCCCCTCTCTCCCACACACCCCTCCCCCCATCTCCCACACGCCCCTCCCCCCATCTCCCACACGCCCCTCCCCCTCTCTCCCACACGCCCCTCCCCCCATCTCCCACACGCCCCTCCCCCCATCTCCCACACACCCCTCCCCCCCTCTCCCACACGCCCCTCCCCCCATCTCCCACACGCCCCTCCCCCCATCTCCCACACGCCCCTCCCCCTCTCTCCCACACGCCCCTCCCCCTCTCTCCCACACGCCCCTCCCCCTCTCTCCCACACGCCCCTCCCCCCATCTCCCACACGCCCCTCCCCCCATCTCCCACACGCCCCTCCCCCCATCTCCCACACGCCCCTCCCCCTCTCTCCTGCACGCCCCTCCCCCCATCTCCCACACGCCCCTCCCCCCATCTCCCACACGCCCCTCCCCCCATCTCCCACATGCCCCTCCCCCTCTCTCCCACACGCCCCTCCCCCCATCTCCACACGCCCCTCCCCCCATCTCCCGCACACACCCTCCCCCTCTCTCCCACACACCCCTCCCCCTCTCTCCCACACACCCCTCCCCCCATCTCCCACACGCCCCTCCCCCCATCTCCCACACGCCCCTCCCCCCATCTCCCACACGCCCCTCCCCCCATCTCCCACACGCCCCTCCCCCCATCTCCCACACGCCCCTCCCCCCATCTCCCACACGCCCCTCCCCCCTCTCTCCCACACGCCCCTCCCCCCATCTCCCACACGCCCCTCCCCCCATCTCCCACACGCCCCTCCCCCCATCTCCCACACGCCCCTCCCCCCATCTCCCCACACCCCTCCCCCCATCTCCCACACGCCCCTCCCCCTCTCTCCCACACGCCCCTCCCCCTCTCTCCCGCACACCCCTCCCCCCATCTCCCACACGCCCCTCCCCCCATCTCCCACACGCCCCTCCCCCCATCTCCCACACACCCCTCCCCCCATCTCCCACACGCCCCTCCCCCTCTCTCCCACACGCCCCTCCCCCTCTCTCCCACACGCCCCTCCCCCCATCTCCCACACGCCCCTCCCCCCATCTCCCACACGCCCCTCCCCCTCTCTCCCCACACGCCCCTCCCCCTCTCTCCCACACGCCCCTCCCCCCATCTCCCACACGCCCCTCCCCCTCTCTCCCACACTCCCCTCCCCCCATCTCCCACACGCCCCTCCCCCCATCTCCCACACGCCCCTCCCCCCATCTCCGCACACCCCTCCCCCCATCTCCCACACGCCCCTCCCCCCATCTCCCACACGCCCCTCCCCCCATCTCCCACACGCCCCTCCCCCTCTCTCCCACACGCCCCTCCCCCTCTCTCCCGCACGCCCCTCCCCCTCTCTCCCACACAGCCCCTCCCCCCATCTCCCACACGCCCCTCCCCCCATCTCCCACAGCCCCTCCCCCTCTCTCCCACACGCCCCTCCCCCCATCTCCCACACGCCCCCTCCCCCCATCTCCCACACGCCCCTCCCCCTCTCTCCCACACGCCCCTCCCCCTCTCGCCACACGCCCCTCCCCCCATCTCCCACACAGCCCCTCCCCCCATCTCCCACACGCCCCTCCCCCTCTCTCCCACACGCCCTCCCCCCATCTCCCACACGCCCCTCCCCCATCTCCCACACGCCCCTCCCCCCATCTCCCACACGCCCCTCCCCCTCTCTCCCAGCACGCCCCTCCCCCTCTCTCCCACACGCCCCTCCCCCTCTCTCCCACACGCCCCTCCCCCTCTCTCCCACACGCCCCTCCCCCCATCTCCCACACGCCCCTCCCCCCATCTCCCACACGCCCCTCCCCCCATCTCCCACACGCCCCTCCCCCCATCTCCCACACGCCCCTCCCCCCATCTCCCACACGCCCCTCCCCCCATCTCCCGCACGCCCCTCCCCCCATCTCCCGCACGCCCCTCCCCCCATCTCGCGCACGCCCCTCCCCCCCTCTCGCGCCCGCCCCTCCCCCTCCCTCGCGCCCGCCCCTCCCCCTCCCTCGCGCCCGCCCCTCCCCCTCCCTCGCGCCGGCCCCTCCCCCTCCCTCGCGCCCGCCCCTCCCCCTCCCTCGCGCCCGCCCCTCCCCCTCCCTCGCGCCGGCCCCTCCCCCTCCCTCGCGCCCGCCCCTCCCCCTCTCTCGCGCCTGCCCCTCTGCCTCGGGATGCATTGCCCAATGAGTGTGCCATGCGATAGATTTTCTGCTCGGCCTCTTTTTCTCTCTGCCCAGAGCCTCGCCGACTTGAAGGATCACACACAGAAACTACAGAAGGAGCACGAGGTGGTCCTGCAGACACTCCGTGACCAGGTGAGCCTGTGTGTCTGGAGGCAAAGCTTCCGAGCTCTCAAATGCCCAGCGGGAATGCCACTGATTCCAGAGTCTTCCTGGATCACTGATCCAGTATATTGGGGATAAGAGTCAGTGTGCAGAGCAGGATCCCACACAGTTGCATTGAATGGGAAGGGTTTGGGTCCATTGGGATTGTGTACAGTGGGAGTGAGTGGGAAGGGGTTTGGGTCCATTGGGATTGTGTACAGTGAGAGTGAGTGGGAAGGGGTTTGGGTCCATTGGGATTGTGTACAGTGGGAGTGAACGGGAAGGGGTTTGGGTCCATTGGGATTGTGTACAGTGGGAGTGAGTGGGAAGGGGTTTGGGTCCATTGGGATTGTGTACAGTGGGAGTAAGTGGGAAGGGGTTTGGGTCCATTGGGATTGTGTACAGTGGGAGTGAGTGGGAAGGGGTTTGGGTCCATTGGGATTGTGTACAGTGAGAGTGAGTGGGAAGGGGTTTGGGTCCATTGGGATTGTGTACAGTGGGAGTAAGTGGGAAGGGGTTTGGGTCCATTGGGATTGTGTACAGTGAGAGTGAGTGGGAAGGGGTTTTGGTCCATTGGGATTGTGTACAGTGGGAGTAAGTGGGAAGGGGTTTGGGTCCATTGGGATTGTGTACAGTGAGAGTGAGTGGGAAGGGGTTTGGGTCCATTGGGATTGTGTACAGTGGGAGTAAGTTGGAAGGGGTTTGGGTCCATTGGGATCGTGTACAGTGAGAGTGAGTGGGAAGGGGTTTGGGTCCATTGGGATTGTGTACAGTGGGAGTGAACGGGAAGGGGTTTGGGTCCATTGGGATTGTGTACAGTGGGAGTGAACGGGAAGGGGTTTGGGTCCATTGGGATTGTGTACAGTGGGAGTAAGTGGGAAGGGGTTTGGGTCCATTGGGATTGTGTACAGTGAGAGTGAGTGGGAAGGGGTTTGGGTCCATTGGGATTGTGTACAGTGGGAGTGAACGGGAAGGAGTTTGGGTCCATTGGGATTGTGTACAGTGGGAGTGAATGGGAAGGGGTTTGGGTCCATTGGGATTGTGTACAGTGGGAGTGAACGGAAAGGGGTTTGGGTCCATTGGGATTGTGTACAGTGGGAGTGAATGGGAAGGGGTTTGGGTCCATTGGGATTGTGTACAGTGGGAGTGAATGGGAAGGGGTTTGGGTCCATTGGGATTGTGTACAGTGGGAGTGAACGGGAAGGGGTTTGGGTCCATTGGGATTGTGTACAGTGGGAGTGAATGTGAAAGGGTTTGGGTCCGTTGGGGTTGTGTACAGTGGGAGTGAATGGGAAAGGGTTTGGGTCCGTTGGGATTGTGTACAGTGGGAGTGAACGGGAAGGGGTTTGGGTCCATTGGGATTGTGTACAGTGGGAGTGAACGGGAAGGGGTTTGGGTCCATTGGGATTGTGTACAGTGGGAGTGAGTGAGAAAGGGTTTGGGTCCATTGGGATTGTGTACAGTGGGAGTGAAGGGGAAGGGGTTTGGGTCCATTGGGATTGTGTACAGTGGGAGTGAACGGGAAGGGGTTTGGGTCCATTGGGATTGTGTACAGTGGGAGTGAAGGGGAAGGGGTTTGGGTCCATTGGGATTGTGTACAGTGGGAGTGAGCGGGAAGGGGTTTGGGTCCATTGGGATTGTGTACAGTGGGAGTGAACGGGAAGGGGTTTGGGTCCATTGGGATTGTGTACAGTGGGAGTGAATAGGAAGGGGTTTGGGTCCATTGGGATTGTGTACAGTGGGAGTGAACGGGAAGGGGTTTGGGTCCATTGGGATTGTGTACAGTGGGAGTGAATGTGAAAGGGTTTGGGTCCGTTGGGGTTGTGTACAGTGGGAGTGAATGGGAAAGGGTTTGGGTCCGTTGGGATTGTGTACAGTGGGAGTGAACGGGAAGGGGTTTGGGTCCATTGGGATTGTGTACAGTGGGAGTGAACGGGAAGGGGTTTGGGTCCATTGGGATTGTGTACAGTGGGAGTGAACGGGAAGGGGTTTGGGTCCATTGGGATTGTGTACAGTGGGAGTGAGTGAGAAAGGGTTTGGGTCCATTGGGATTGTGTACAGTGGGAGTGAAGGGGAAGGGGTTTGGGTCCATTGGGATTGTGTACAGTGGGAGTGAACGGGAAGGGGTTTGGGTCCATTGGGATTGTGTACAGTGGGAGTGAAGGGGAAGGGGTTTGGGTCCATTGGGATTGTGTACAGTGGGAGTGAACGGGAAGGGGTTTGGGTCCATTGGGATTGTGTACAGTGGGAGTGAACGGGAAGGGGTCCATGGTGACTCAGCCAGAGGCTCCTGACTGAACCAATCCCCGGTTTAGACGATACCTTGTGGTTTGTGTGTTATTGGTTCCGGATCAGTTCTATCTCAGTCTTTTGGTTCTATTTGAAAGCTCTGGGCCTGTGACCCCCCCCACCGCCGTTACTATAGTGGACACTGAATTCCCACCACAGCTACGAGACGTTCTCAGTGTTGCTCTGTAACAGTGTCGGGACTGGTTGGGTTTCAGCTTCTCACTGTTCACAATCTCGTTAGAATTACAGTTCTCCAAATGTCTCTGTTCTGTGCTTTGGTTCGCTGTGGGTGTGTGTGTGGGTGTTTGTGTGTGGGTGTGTGTGTGTGTGGGTGTGTCTGTCTCTCTCTGTGTCGCACTTCCCATCACTCTTGCACCACCCACCTGCTCCGTTGCCCATCGCCCATCCAGCTGTGGCCCCATCGCCCACCTGCCTGTCAGCCCATCGGCCGCCCACTGCCCTGTAGCCACCCCGCCTCTCGCCCCTTCACCCTCTAGCCCTGTTGCCCGCCCATGTCTCTGGCCCCGTCTCCCACTCGCCCATCACCCGCTCGTGGCCCCTGCCCCTTGCCACCCCCTTGTGTCTCTGTCAGCTTGTGTTGATCTCGCTCACTGTTGATTGTTTGATTATTATGGAGCTCCTCTCGCTCCCTCGCTCTCTCCCTGAAACCCCCATCTTGCGAATCTGTTATTTGACTTCGAGTAACCTGGTCTGTGCTGTTTTTAACAACTCCCATCTTTCTCTCTTTCTCTCTTTTTCTCCTGCCCTCTCCCCATCTCTTTCTTTCTCCCTCTCCTCCCTCCCTCTCCTCCCTCTCTCTCCTCCCTCTCTCTCCTCCCTCTCTCTCCTCCCTCCCTCTCCTCCCTCCCTCTCCTCCCTCTCTCTCCTCCCTCTCTCTCCTCCCTCTCTCTCCTCCCTCTCTCTCCTCCCTCTCTCCTCCCTCTCTCCTCCCTCTCTCCTCCCTCTCTCCTCCCTCTCTCTCCTCCCTCCCTCTCCTCCCTCCCTCTCCTCCCTCTCTCTCCTCCCTCCCTCTCCTCCCTCCCTCTCCTCCCTCTCTCTCCTCCCTCTCTCTCCTCCCTCTCTCTCCTCCCTCTCTCTCCTCCCTCTCTCTCCTCCCTCTCTCTCCCCCCCATCTCTCCCCCCCCATCTCTCCCCCCCAATCTCTCCCCCCCCAATCTCTCCCCCCCCCTCTCCCAATCTCTCCCCCCCCTCTCTCCCCCCTCCATCTTTCCCCCCCCATCTCTCCCCCCCCATCTCTCCCCCCCCATCTCTCCCCCCCCATCTCTCCCCCCCCATCTCTCCCCCCCCCATCTCTCCCCCCCCATCTCTCCCCCCCCATCTCTCCCCCCCCATCTCTCCCCCCCCCATCTCTCCCCCCTCCATCTTTCCCCCCCCATCTCTCCCCCCCCATCTCTCCCCCCTCCATCTCTCCCCCCCCATCTCTCCCCCCCATCTCTCCCCCCCTCTTTCTATCTCTCCCTCCCTCTCTCCCTCTCTCGCCTGCTGATGTGCCATTGCCGTGCTGTTGATGTCCTCCGTCGGGTGAAAGGTCGAGTGTCAGAGTGCAGAGTGTCAGGAGCAGGTGGAGAGCATCCTGTCTGAGAACGATGCCCTCCGGACAGGTCTAGCAGCCTTAGAGCAGGTACCCACACCAGCTTCAGAAACCGTCTCGCGAAAAGTGGGGCCGCTGTCGACCGGTCCGACCCCGCGGGACCTCGTGGCCGCTGATTGGACGAGGAGGATCTCGTGGTGATTGGAGGGGGTGGGTGGGGGAGGGGCGAGACACGAATTGGCTCCGCGGGGCGTCAGGACGTGGGCCCGAGGTGAGCGGTAATTGGCCAGACCCACGCCCCAGCTCCCATCACAAGGCCCTTGGCGCCGGCCTCTTCCCCAGCAGCAGAGATCTGGGCAGAGGGCGTCGCTTGACTCTTGGCGCCTGACGCCTCACTAAACTGCTGCTGCTCTGTGCTTGCCCATGTCGGGGGTCCAGCCTGTGTCCTTCTGCCTCACCGATGTGCCACCTGTTCTATAAGCTGCAGGCTTGTGAACTGCGCTTCCTGCATCCGCTGTCTGTATAGATAAGGAGAGAGGTGTGCCGATCCCCACTGCCGTCTGACAAACCTCCAGTCACCTCCCCTGGGGGCCTGGAGGTCTCTGCCTTGCAATGAGCCCTGGCCGCCCCTCCCTCGAGTTCTCCGACTCAGGCTGGGTGAGATCTGCGGTGCTGGTCCCGCCCGGGGTTTAAACTGGTGGATTAGCCAACAGACCGAGAGTTGCCAGGAGCGCCGTCCCCTGAAACCCACCCAGGACTTCCAGCCAGGCCCTAAGGCAGCGCTGAGCACGGACCTTGGTCAGGGAATCCGGAGAAGCCAACGGCAGGACCCATCCTCGATCGACATCACAAACTGATCTTCGTCATACAGGCGGACTGGTGTGAAGAAACGTCTCGCAGGACAGTGTAGAGGGAGCTTTACTCTGTATCTAACCCCGCGCTGTACCTGCGCTGGAAGTGTTTGATGGGGACGGTGTAGAGGGAGCTTTACTCTGTGTCTAACCCCGTGCTGTACCTGTCCTGGGAGTGTTTGATGGGGACGCTGTAGAGGGACCTTTACTCTGTATCTAACCCCGTGCTGTACCTGTCCTGGAGTGTTTGATGGGGACGCTGTAGAGGGTTTACTCTGTATCTAACCCCGTGCTGTACCTGTCCTGGGAGTGTTTGATGGGGACAGTGTAGAGGGAGCTTTACTCTGTATCTAACCCCGTGCTGTACCTGTCCTGGGAGTGTTTGACGGGGACGGTGTAGAGGGAGCTTTACTCTGTATCTAACCCCATGCTGTACCTGTCCTGGGAGTGTTTGATGGGGACGGTGTAGAGGGGGCTTTACTCTGTATCTAACCCCGTGCTGTACCTGTCCTGGGAGTGTTTGATGGGGACGGTGTAGAGGGCGCTTTACTCTGTATCTAACCCCGTGCTGTACCTGTCCTGGGAGTGTTTGATGGGGACGGTGTAGAGGGCGCTTTACTCTGTATCTAACCCCGTGCTGTACCTGTCCTGGGAGTGTTTGATGGGGACGGTGTAGAGGGAGCTTTACTCTGTATCTAACCCCGTGCTGTACCTGTCCTGGGAGTGTTTGATGGGGACGGTGTAGAGGGAGCTTTACTCTGTATCTAACCCCGTGCTGTACCTGTCCTGGGAGTGTTTGATGGGGACGGTATAGAGGGAGTTTTACTCTGTATCTAACCCCGTGCTGTACCTGTCCTGAGAGTGTTTGATGGGGACAGTGTAGAGGTAGCTTTACTCTGTATCTAACCCCATGCTGTACCTGTCCTGGGAGTGTTTGATGGGGACGGTGTAGAGGGAGCTTTACTCTGTATCTAACCCCGTGCTGTACCTGTCCTGGGAGTGTTTGATGGGGACGGTGTAGAGGCAGCTTTACTCTGTATCTAACCCCGTGTTGTACCTGTCCTGGGAGTGTTTGATGGGGACGGTGTAGAGGGAGCTTTACTCTGTGTCTAACCCCGTGCTGTACCTGTCCTGGGAGTGTTTGATGGGGACGGTGTAGAGGCAGCTTTACTCTGTATCTAACCCCGTGCTGTACCTGTCCTGGGAGTGTTTGATGGGGACGGTGTAGAGGCAGCTTTACTCTGTATCTAACCCCGTGCTGTACCTGTCCTGGGAGTGTCTGATGGGGACGGTGTAGAGGCAGCTTTACTCTGTATCTAACCCCGTGCTGTACCTGTCCTGGGAGTGTTTGATGGGGACGGTGTAGAGGGAGATTTACTCTGTATCTAACCCCGTGCTGTACCTGTCCTGGGAGTGTTTGATGGGGACAGTGTAGAGGGAGCTTTACTCTGTATCTAACCCCGTGCTGTACCTGTCCTGGGAGTGTTTGATGGGGACGGTGTAGAGGGAGATTTACTCTGTATCTAACCCCGTGCTGTACCTGTCCTGGGAGTGTTTGATGGGGGCGGTGTAGAGAGAGCTTTACTCTGTATCTAACCCCGTGCTGTACCTGTCCTGGGAGTGTCTGATGGGGACGGTGTAGAGGCAGCTTTACTCTGTATCTAACCCCGTGCTGTACCTGTCCTGGGAGTGTTTGATGGGGACAGTGTAGAGAGAGCTTTACTCTGTATCTAACCCCGTGCTGTACCTGTCCTGGGAGTGTTTGATGGGGACAGTGTAGAGGGAGCTTTACTCTGTATCTAACCCCGTGCTGTACCTGTCCTGGGAGTGTTTGATGTGGACAGTGTAGAGGGATCTTTACTCTAACATAACTTGATGGTTGTTTTTGTCTGTGAATAGATTCAGACGGCTAAGACCCAGGAGATGAATGTGCTGCGAGATCAGGTCATGTCACTCACTCTTGAAGTGCAGCAGCGACAGAGTGATTTGGAGGGGCTCATGGCCCAGAGGGATGATCTCAGCAGTCAGCTACAGGTATGCCTGAGTGGGACTCATTCTGTGTACAGGGCTGATGTGTTGAAGAAATACAATGTTTGAGGTGCACTGGCCAATGGTGGGAAGACTGAATGGGATTGATTACAACGCAAGACAACTTGCTGCTCACGTGGGAATGGGGTAAAGGGTCAAAATACTTTCGTTTGGGTAGTGTAGAGGGGGCTTTACTCTGTATCTAACCCCGTGCTGTACCTGTCCTGGGAGTGTTTGATTGGGACAGTGTAGAGGGAGCTTTACTCTGTATCTAACCCCGTGCTGTACCTGTCCTGGGAGTGTTTGATGGGGACAGTGTAGATGCAGCTTTACTCTGTATCTAACCCCGTGCTGTACCTGTCCTGGGAGTGTTTGATGGGGACGGTGTAGAGGGAGCTTTACTCTGTATCTAACCCCGTGCTGTACCTGTCCTGGGAGTGTTTGATGGGGACGGTGTAGAGCGAGCTTCACTCCGTATCTAACCCCGTGCTGTACCTGTCCTGGGAGTGTTTGATGGGGACAGTGTAGAGAGAGCTTTACTCTGTATCTAACCCCATGCTGTACCTGTCCTGGGAGTGTTTGATCGGGACATGTAGAGAGAGCTTTACTCTGTATCTAACCCTGTGCTGTACCTGTCCTGGGAGTGTTTGATGGGGAGAGTGTAGAGGGTGCTTTACTCTGTATCTAACCCCGTGCTGTACCTGTCCTGGGAGTGTTTGATGGGGACAGTGTAGAGAGAGCTTTACTCTGTATCTAACCCCGTGCTGTACCTGTCCTGGGAGTGTTTGATGGGGACGGTGTAGAGGGACCTTTACTCTGTATCTAACCCCGTGCTGTACCTGTCCTGGGAGTGTTTGATGGGGACGGTGTAGAGGGAGCTTTACTCTGTATCTAACCCCGTGCTGTACCTGTCCTGGGAGTGTTTGATGGGGACGGTGTAGAGGGACCTTTACTCTGTATCTAACCCCGTGCTGTACCTGTCCTGGGAGTGTTTGATGGGGACAGTCAGGAGCAGAGTAACTGTTGTAACATGGATAGGCCACTAGATGGGGAAGGAGGGCAGTGGAGGACAGAGGTAAAAGGCAGCAGCTGAAGACTCTGACAGCACAGGGAGATCTCAGGCCTGCCTTTCCTGTGCTGTGCTCAGCAATTGGTGCTGATGAGCAGGGAGAATGAGTAATTGATCTCAGCCTTGTGTCTGCCCCTAATCACTGTCCTGTGACCTCTGGAGCGGGTGTGTGAATGTATGGTTTATTTCTGTTTTACCATCATCTTTCCTGTTCAGAGCTGTGGCTCGATTGATCTCTTTCACAATCATCTTCAAATGAATTGTACATTAAAGCTACACAGTGACAGACCTGTCTCCACCAGTACTGTACCCCAGTGTTACACAGTGACAGACCCGTCTCCACCAGTACTGTACCCCAGTGTTACACAGTGACAGACCCGTCCCCACCAGTACTGTACCCCAGTGTTACACAGTGACAGACCCGTCCCCACCAGTACTGTACCCCAGTGTTATACAGTGACAGACCCGTCCCCACCAGTACTGTACCCCAGTGTTATACAGTGACAGACCCGTCCCCACCAGTACTGTACCCCAGTATTATACAGTGACAGACCCGTCCCCACCAGTACTGTACCCCAGTGTTATACAGTGACAGACCCGTCTCCACCAGTACTGTACCCCAGTGTTATACAGTGACAGACCTGTCTCCACCAGTACTGTACCCCAGTGTTATACAGTGACAGACCCCATCCCCACCAGTACTGTACCCCAGTGTTATACAGTGACAGACCCGTCTCCACCAGTACTGTACCCCAGTGTTATACAGTGACAGACCTGTCCCCACCAGTGCTGTACCCCAGTGTTATACAGTGACAGACCTGTCTCCACCAGTACTGTACCCCAGTGTTATACAGTGACAGACCCGTCCCCACCAGTACTGTACCCCAGTGTTATACAGTGACAGACCTGTCTCCACCAGTACTGTACCCCAATGTTATACAGTGACAGACCCGTCCCCACCAGTACTGTACGCCAGTGTTATACAGTGACAGACCTGTCTCCACCAGTACTGTACCCCAATGTTATACAGTGACAGACCCGTCCCCACCAGTACTGTACCCCAGTGTTATACAGTGACAGACCCGTCCCCACCAGTACTGTACCCCAGTGTTATACAGTGACAGACCTGTCTCCACCAGTACTGTACCCCAATGTTATACAGTGACAGACCTGTCTCCACCAGTACTGTACCCCAATGTTATACAGTGACAGACCTGTCTCCACCAGTACTGTACCCCAGTGTTATAGTGACAGACCCGTCCCCACCAGTACTGTACCCCAGTGTTATACAGTGACAGACCTGTCTCCACCAGTACTGTACCCCAATGTTATACAGTGACAGACCTGTCTCCACCAGTACTGTACCCCAATGTTATACAGTGACAGACCTGTCTCCACCAGTACTGTACCCCAGTGTTATAGTGACAGACCCGTCCCCACCAGTACTGTACCCCAGTGTTATACAGTGACAGACCTGTCACCACCAGTACTGTAACCCAGTGTTACACAGTGACAGACCCGTCCCCACCAGTACTGTACTCCAGTGTTATACAGTGACAGACCCGTCCCCACCAGTACTGTAACCCAGTGTTACACAGTGACAGACCCGTCCCCACCAGTACTGTACCCCAGTGTTATACAGTGACAGACCCGTCCCCACCAGTACTGTACCCCAGTGTTATACAGTGACAGACCCGTCCCCACCAGTACTGCACGCCAGTGTTATACAGTGACAGACCCGTCCCCATCAGGACTGTACCCCAGTGTTATCCTGTACCCTCCAGCATTATTCCACGAGTGTTGTAAGCAGCTGAAATGCCGGCCTGTATGTTAGCGATTTGTGGTCACGGTTTGACTGGCAAACGTCGGCTTCCACTTGCTCTGCCTGCTGCATAATTTACATGGTCATCAAGTCTCTGTTAATGCAGCTGACATTGTATTTCAGGGTTAAAACAAGGTCAGATCTTCCCATCAAATATTAAACGGTCCCCATCGATTTCTGCGGAGGCTGTGCTGCGGAGGGGAGCGAGTTCAAGCTGAATGCACACGGAGCGAGCCTGCAGCTCTGCCCCTTGCGCCCCGCTACCCTCCCGCAGCCGCTGACCCTCCCTGGGTCCGATGGTGTCCCCCCTCCACACCCCCCCCCGCCCGTCTCCCATCAAACTTGCATTTACATAGCTCCTATCTCGTCCTCGGGCTGGGACCAAGGTGGAGGCGGCTCTTGCACCTCCGAAGCCCCAAGACGTTTGTATAAAATTAGTTTTCTCAGCGCCAAGGGACCGGAGGGAGCCATGGGCCAGGGCTGGAACGTAGAGTTGGGGTGTGATGGGATTGAGTGGCGGAGCAGAATCCAGGCTTTGGCTGACACGCCACACCAGTGTCAGGCAATGACCATCTCCAACAAGAGAGGATCTAACCATCGCCCCTGTGACATTCACTGTCATTCCCATCGCTGAATCCCCCACTCTCAACATCCTGGGGGTTACCATCGACCAGAAACTGGACTGGACCCAGCCATATAAACACTGTGGCTACGAGAGCAGCTCAGAGGCTGGGAATCCTGCAGAGAGTAACTCACCTCCTGACTCCCCCCAAAGCCTGTCCACCATCTACAAGGCACAAGTCAGGAGTGGGATGGGTTACTCCCCACTTGCCTGGATGAGTTGCAGCTCCCACAACACTCAAGAAGCTCGACACCGTCCAGGACAAAGCAGCCCCCACTTGATCGGCACCCCATCCACAAACATTCACTCCCTCCACCACCGACGCACAGGGGCAGCAGTGTGTGTGTACCATCTACAAGATGCACTGCAGCAACTCGCCAAGGCTCCTTCGACAGCGCCGCCCAAACTCACGACCTCTACCACCTAGAAGGACAAGGGCAGCAGACACATGGGAACACCACCACCTGCAAGTTCCCCTCCGAGCCCCTCACCATCCCGACTTGGAAATATATCGGCCGTTCCTTCACTGTCGCTGGGTCAAAATCCTGGAACTCCCTCCCTAACAGCACGGTGGGTGTACCTACACCACACGGACACAATCCTGGAACTCCCTCCCTAACAGCGTGGTGGGTGTACCTACACCACACGGGGACACAATCCTGGAACTTCCTCCCTAACAGCGCGGTGGGTGTACCTACACCACACGGACACAATCCTGGAACTCCCTCCCTAACAGCACGGTGGGTGTACCTACACCACACGGACACAATCCTGGAACTCCCTCCCTAACAGCACGGTGGGTGTACCTACACCACACGGGGACACAATCCTGGAACTCCCTCCCTAACAGCACGGTGGGTGTACCTACACCACACGGGGACACAATCCTGGAACTCCCTCCCTAACAGCACGGTGGGTGTACCTACACCACACGGGACACAATCCTGGAACTCCCTCCCTAACAGCACGGTGGGTGTACCTACACCACACAGACACAATCCTGGAACTCCCTCCCTAACAGCGCGGTGGGTGTACCTACACCACACGGACACAATCCTGGAACTCCCTCCCTAACAGCGCGGTGGGTGTACCTACACCACACGGGGACACAATCCTGGAACTCCCTCCCTAACAACGCGGTGGGTGTACCTACACCACACGGTCACAATCCTGGAACTCCCTCCCTAACAGCACGGTGGGTGTACCTACACCACACGGACACAATCCTGGAACTCCCTCCCTAACAGCGCGGTGGGTGTACCTACACCACACGGGGACACAATCCTGGAACTCCCTCCCTAACAGCACGGTGGGTGTACCTACACCACACGGGACACAATCCTGGAACTCCCTCCCTAACAGCGCGGTGGGTGTACCTACACCACACGGGGACTGCAGCGGCTCAAGAAGGCGGCTCACCCCCCCCCCACCTTCTCAAGGGGGGCAATTAGGGATGGGCAATAAACCGCTGGGCCCGGCCAGCGACACCCACCTCCCATGGGTGAATTTTTTAAAAATCCATGCTTGAGGAGCAGAACGGCCTCTTCCTGCTCCTACCTTTTCCACTGTGCTCCTAAGCGGGTGCCCGGAGAGACAGGATTTCTCCTCAATTCCTTGGTGGCTTCATTTGTAGACGGGTTAACTAATTTACAGACAGAGGTGAGCAGTGTCGATGTATTTGAGGTGCGGGGGGAGGGGTGGGGGATGGGGGGTGGGGGAGGCTGGAGAAGGGAATAGAAGGATAAGGGGTGGGGAGGGCGGTGGTGGTGGGAGGGGGCTGGTGGGGGCCAGAAACACTGGGCTCGGAGCAGTTAGTGTGAATGGCTTCCCGGCAGCGGAACAGGCCGATGGCCCAGCACACCTCGCTACGGTGAGCCGCCTTCTGAAGCGTGCTCCCTGTGACGCTGCAGGAAACTCAGCAGCTCCTTTTGTGCACAGCAAGATCCCACCAAGCAGCCACGTGGGCGTGACCCAGATCGTCATCCCTTTCTGGTTTGAGGGGTAAATATGGGCCCCAGGACACCGCGGGAGTTGGGGGGGGGGGAGGGTTGGTGGGGGGCTCGAACCCGCCACCTCTGACCCCCGATGCCCCCGACTGATGCCCAGTTTGATCCCGGGGTGGGGTAGTGGTGGGGCGGGGGGCGGAACCCGGCCTGCCCCCCTTTCACCCAGCCCCGAGGGCACCCAGTGGCAGCGGTCATCCCTCTGCCCTAGCCTGGCGAGCCCCTCCCCCGTTCCTGCTCACTGTCAGGGAAACTCCCCCGGGGTTCAGGAAGCTGATCACCGCAGGGGACGGACGAATCGCTGCTGACGATTAATCTTCTGTGGGGTCAGTTTGGAACATTATTAGGGAGGGTCCCGGTCCCCGCAGTTGGGAGGGTTCCTGCCTCCCGCTCTTAGGAATATTTCAGTCGGCGGGGGTTAAATGTTTCACGGGGCCGGCACCCTCTCTGCTCACTGCGCCCAGACTCCTGAGCTCCGAAGCTGACGGGGCAAAGCCCTATTGCCCCCTGCACTCTATCGCTCACTCTGCTGCTTACCCCAACACTATGGCAGCTACGCGAAAGCGTGCCTTTCCCGGGGGGGGGTGGGGGGGGAGTTAGGGGTGGCGAGAGGCTCTCGCACTCTGGAGGAAACACCCAGGCCGGGTTCTTGGCCTGTGACGATCCTGCCTGGCCCTGCCCAGCACGGGACTGGACACAGTGTGCACGCGGGAGTTCACACACGCACACCGAGACTCCACCACACATAACTCTCGACAGCAGCTAGTCACTGGACTGGGATCAGGAGCAGGAACCCTGGCTGATTTCCCCTCTCTCTCCCTAACCCAGGGATCACTGGACAGTGATCAGGAGCAGGAACACTGGCTGATTTCCCCTCTCTCTCTCTCTCTCTCTAACCCAGGAATCACTGGACAGTGATCAGGAGCAGGAACCCTGGCTGATTTCCCCTCTATCTCTCTCTCTAACCCAGGGATCACTGGAGAGTGATCAGGAGCAGGAACGCTGGCTGATTTCCCCTCTCTCTCTAACCCAGGGATCACTGGACAGTGATCAGGAGCAGGAACCCTGGCTGATTTCCCCTCTCTCTCTCTATCTCTAACCCAGGGATCACTGGACAGTGATCAGGAGCAGGAACCCTGGCTGATTTCCCCTCTCTCTCTAACCCAGGGATCACTGGACAGTGATCAGGAGCAGGAACTCTGGCTGATCTCCTCTCTCTCTCTCTCTCTAACCCAGGAATCACTGGACAGTGATCAGGAGCAGGAACCCTGGCTGATTTCCCCTCTCTCTCTCTCTCTCTAACCCAGGAATCACTGGACAGTGATCAGGAGCAGGAACCCTGGCTGATTTCCCCTCTCTCTCTCTAACCCAGGGGTCACTGGACTGGGATCAGGAGCAGGAACCCTGGCTGATTTCCCCTCTCTCTCTCTCTCTCTAACCCAGGAATCACTGGACAGTGATCAGGAGCAGGAACACTGGCTGATTTCCCCTCTCTCTCTCTCTCTCTCTCTAACCCAGGAATCACTGGACAGTGATCAGGAGCAGGAACCCTGGCTGATTTCCCCTCTATCTCTCTCTCTAACCCAGGGATCACTGGAGAGTGATCAGGAGCAGGAACCCTGGCTGATTTCCCCTCTCTCTCTCTCTAACCCAGCGATCACTGGACAGTGATCAGGAGCAGGAACACTGGCTGATTTCCCCTCTCTCTCTCTCTAACCCAGCGATCACTGGACAGTGATCAGGAGCAGGAACCCTGGCTGATTTCCCCTCTCTCTCTCTCTCTTTCTATCCCAGGGATCACTGGACAGTGATCAGGAGCAGGAACCCTGGCTGATTTCCCCTCTCTCTCTAACCCAGGGATCATTGGACAGTGATCAGGAGCAGGAACCCTGGCTGATTTCCCCTCTCTCTCTCTATCTCTAACCCAGGGATCACTGGACAGTGATCAGGAGCAGGAACCCTGGCTGATTTCCCCTCTCTCTCTAACCCAGGGATCACTGGACAGTGATCAGGAGCAGGAACTCTGGCTGATCTCCTCTCTCTCTCTAACCCAGGGATCACTGGACAGTGATCAGGAACAGGAACCTTGGCTGATTTCCCCTCTCTCTCTAACCCAGGGATCACTGGACAGTGATTAGGAGCAGGAACCCTGGCTGATTTCCTCTCTCTCTCTCTAACCCAGGGACAGCTGGATGGTGCTTTCAGAGAGTGTGTGTATCTTGCTCTCTCTCTACTTGGCCCGTGAAGCAAGACTGTTTTAAATCTCCGAGTGAAAATATCCTCTTTCGGGACCGCCCCCAGCCCCTGGGTCTAATTCCGTGTTCTCTGACAAGGACCACATTTTTCTACCTTTTTCTTTCCCTCCCCTTTCTTTCTTTCTCTCTCTTCTCTCTCTCTCTCTCTCCCTCGCTCCTTGCCTCTCCCTCGCCCTCGCTCCTTGCCTCTCCCTCGCCCTCGCTCCTTGCCTCTCCCTCGCCCTCGCTCCTTGCCTCTCCCTCGCCCTCGCTCCTTGCCTCTCCCTCGCTCTCGCTCCTTGCCTCTCCCTCGCTCTCGCTCCTCCATTGCATGCTTGTGCCTGCTCTGTCTCTGTCTCTCCTTCCCTTTCTCGTTCTCTCTGTGTGTGGGAGTCCACATCATCTTGGCTTTATATAGCACATCTCACTACTGTTCCCAAGATGTTTCACAGCCCTTATCAAACAGAATTTGACCCCGAGCCATACGACGTGACAAAAAAAAACTCAGTCATAAAGGTCGGTTTTTAAGGAGCATCTTAAAGGAAGAGAGTGGGAGGGAATTCCAGAGCTCAGGGCCCCCCCCCAGGCAGCTGAAGGCACGGCCACCAATGGTGGAGCGATGGGAATTGGGGGTAGTCAAAGGCTGGAATTGGAGGAGCGCAGAGATCTCGGAGGGTTGTAGGAGGTTACAGAGATAGGGAGGGTTGTAGGGGCTGGAGGAGGTTACAGAGATAGGGAGGGTTGTAGGGGCTGGAGGAGGTTACAGAGATAGGGAGGGTTGTAGGGGCTGGAGGAGGTTACAGAGATAGGGAGGGTTGTAGGGGCTAGAGGAGGGTACAGAGATAGGGAGGGGTGTAGGGGCTGGAGGAGGTTACAGATAGGGAGGGGTGTAGGTGCTGGAGGAGGTTACAGAGATAGGGAGGGGTGTAGGGGCTGGAGGAGGTTACAGATAGGGAGGGGTGTAGGTGCTGGAGGAGGTTACAGAGATAGGGAGGGTTGTAGGGGCTGGAGGAGGTTACAGAGATAGGGAGGGGTATAGGGGCTGGAGGAGGTTAGAGAGATAGGGAGGGGTGTAGGGGCTGGAGGAGGTTACAGAGATAGGGAGGGGTGTAGGGGCTGGAGGAGGTTACAGAGATAGGGAGGGTTGTAGGGACTGGAGGAGGTTACAGAGATAGGGAGGGGTGTAGGGGCTGGAGGAGGTTACAGAGATAGGGAGGTTTGTAGGGGCTGGAGGAGGTTACAGAGATAGGGAGGGTTGTAGGGGTTGGAGGAGGTTACCGAGATAGGGAGGGTTGTAGGGGCTGGAGGAGGTTACAGAGATAGGGAGGGTTGTAGGGGCTGGAGGAGTTTACAGAGATAGGGAGGGTTGTAGGGGCTGGAGGAGGTTACAGAGATAGGGAGGGTTGTAGGGGCTGGAGGAGGTTACAGAGATAGGGAGGGGTGTAGGGGCTGGAGGAGGTTACAGGTAGGGAGGGTTGTAGGGGCTGGAGGAGGTTACAGAGATAGGGAGGGTTGTAGGGACTGGAGGAGGTTACAGAGATAGGGAGGGTTGTAGGGGCTGGAGGAGGTTACAGAGATAGGGAGGGTTGTAGGGGCTGGAGGAGGTTACAGAGATAGGGAGGGGTGTAGGGGCTGGAGGAGGTTACAGGTAGGGAGGGTTGTAGGGGCTGGAGGAGGTTACAGAGATAGGGAGGGTTGTAGGGGCTGGAGGAGGTTACAGAGATAGGGAGGGTTGTAGGGGCTGGAGGAGGTTACAGAGATAGGGAGGGGTGTAGGGGCTGGAGGAGGTTACAGAGATAGGGAGGTTTGTAGGGGCTGGAGGAGGTTACAGAGATAGGGAGGGTTGTAGGGGCTGGAGGAGGTTACAGAGTTAGGGAGGGTTGTAGGGGCTGGAGGAGGTTACAGAGATAGGGAGGGGTGTAGGGGCTGGAGGAGGTTACAGATAGGGAGGGTTGTAGGGGCTGGAGGAGGTTACAGAGATAGGGAGGGTTGTAGGGACTGGAGGAGGTTACAGAGATAGGGAGGGTTGTAGGGGCTGGAGGAGGTTACAGAGATAGGGAGGGTTGTAGGGGCTGGAGGAGGTTACAGAGATAGGGAGGGTTGTAGGGGCTGGAGGAGGTTACAGAGATAGGGAGGGGTGTAGGGGCTGGAGGAGGTTACAGGTAGGGAGGGTTGTAGGGGCTGGAGAAGGTTACAGAGATAGGGAGGGGTGTCGGGGGCAGGAGGAGGTTACAGAGATAGGGAGAGTTGTAGGGGGCTGGAGGAGGTTACAGAGATAGGGAGGGGTGTAGGGGCTGGAGGAGGTTACAGAGATAGGGAGGGGTGTAGTGGCTGGAGGAGGTTACAGAGATAGGGAGGGGAGTAGGGGCTGGAGGAGGTGACAGAGATAGGGAGGGGTGTAGGGGCTGGAGGAGGATACAGAGATAGGGAGGGGTGTAGGGGCTGGAGGAGGTTACAGAGATAGGGAGTGGTGTAGGGACTGGAGGAGGTTACAGAGATAGGGAGGGTTGGGACTGGAGGAGGTTACAGAGATAGGGTTGTAGGGAGTGGTGGAGGTTACAGAGATAGGGAGGGGTGTATGGGCTGGAGGAGGTTACAGAGATAGGGAGGAGTGTAGGGGCTGGAGGAGGTCACAGAGATAGGGAGGGTTGAAGGGGCTGGAGGTGGTTACAGAGGTAGGGAGGGGTGTCGGGGCTTGGAGGAGGTGACAGAGATATGGAGGGTTGTAGGGGCTGGAGGAGGATACAGAGATAGGGAGGGGTGTAGGGGCTGGAGGAGGTTACAGAGATAGGGAGTGGTGTAGGGACTGGAGGAGGTTACAGAGATAGGGAAGGTTGTAGGGGCTAGAGGAGGTTACAGAGATAGGGAGGGTTGTAGGGAGTGGTGGAGGTTACAGAGATAGGGAGGGGTGTAGGAGCTGGAGGAGGTTACAGAGATAGGGAGGGTTGTAGGGGCTAGAGGAGGTTACAGAGATAGGGAGGGTTGTAGGGGCTGGAGGAGGTTAGAGAGATAGGGAGGAGTGTAGGGGCTGGAGGAGGTCACAGAGATAGGGAGGGTTGCAGGGGCTGGAGGTGGTTACAGAGGTAGGGAGGGATGTCGGGGCTTGGAGGAGGTGACAGAGATATGGAGGGTTGTAGGGGCTGGAGGAGGATACAGAGATAGGGAGGGGTGTAGGGGCTGGAGGAGGTTACAGAGATAGGGAGTGGTGTAGGGACTGGAGGAGGTTACAGAGATAGGGAAGGTTGTAGGGGCTAGAGGAGGTTACAGAGATAGGGAGGGTTGTAGGGAGTGGTGGAGGTTACAGAGATAGGGAGGGGTGTAGGAGCTGGAGGAGGTTACAGAGATAGGGAGGGTTGTAGGGGCTAGAGGAGGTTACAGAGATAGGGAGGGTTGTAGGGGGCTGGAGGAGGTTACAGAGATAGGGAGGGGTGTAGGGGCTGGAGGAGGTTACAGAGATAGGGAGGGGTGTAGTGGCTGGAGGAGGTTACAGAGATAGGGAGGGGAGTAGGGGCTGGAGGAGGTGACAGAGATAGGGAGGGTTGTATGGGCTGGAGGAGGATACAGAGATAGGGAGGGTTGTAGGGGCTGGAGGAGGTTACAGAGATAGGGAGTGGTGTAGGGGCTGGAGGAGGTTACAGAGATAGGGAGGGTTGTAGGGACTGGAGGAGGTTACAGAGATAGGGAGGGTTTTAGGGAGTGGTGGAGGTTACAGAGATAGGGAGGGGTGTGTGGGCTGGAGGAGGTTACAGAGATAGGGAGGGGTGTAGGGGCTGGAGGAGGTCACAGAGATAGGGAGGGTTGCAGGGGCTGGAGGTGGTTACAGAGGTAGGGAGGGGTGTCGGGGCTTGGAGGAGGTGACAGAGATATGAAGGGTTGTCGGGGCTGGAGGAGGATACAGAGATAGGGAGGGGTGTAGGGGCTGGAGGAGGTTACAGAGATAGGGAGTGGTGTAGGGACTGGAGGAGGTTACAGTGATAGGGAAGGTTGTAGGGGCTGGAGGAGGTTACAGAGATAGGGAGGGTTGTAGGGGCTGGAGGAGGTTACAGAGATAGGGAGGGTTGTAGGGAGTGGTGGAGGTTACAGAGATAGGGAGGGGTGTAGGAGCTGGAGGAGGTTACAGAGATAGGGAGGGTTGTAGGGGCTTGAGGAGGTTACAGAGATAGGGATGGTTGTACGGGCTGGAGGAGGTTGCAGAGATAGGGAGGGTTGTAGGGGCTGTAGGAGGTTACAGAGATAGGGAGGGTTGTAGGGGCTAGAGGAGGTTACAGAGATAGGGAGGGTTGTAGGGGCTAGAGGAGGTTACAGAGATAGGGAGGGTTGTCGGGGCTGGAGGACGTTACAGAGAAAGGGAGGGGTGTAGGTGCTGGAGGAGGTTACAGAGATAGGGAGGGGTGTAGGGGGCTGGAGGAGGTTACAGAGATAGGGAGGGGTGTAGGTGCTGGAGGAGGTTACAGAGATGGCTGTCTCTGGTTAGTGCCCGGGAATGGGTGGGGAGGGGTTGTCCAGGTGCGGGGGCTGTGTCGAGAGGGATGTGGGTTGAGCTGCGTGAGGGTGGGGAGGGTGTAGTGGGAGTGGGTGGAGTGCCCAGGGAGGGGGCAGCGATACCTGTGGAGGTGCCTGTCAGTAACCTCTTGTGTGCTGTGTAGGGGGTGAGTCAGTCCAATGGCCTACTGCTGGAGCAGTCGCAGCAACTGGAACAAGACAAAGACCTGCTCCAGAAGGAATTGGAGGAAGCCCGGAAGGTAGGCAGTTGGGGCCGGTCACTGTGTCGCCAGTGTCCTCTGACACGCTCGCCAGTGTTCTCTGACACGCTCGCCAGTGTTCCCTGACACGCTCGCCAGTGTTCCCTGACACGCTCGCCAGTGCGCTCTGACACGCTCGCCAGTGCGCTCTGACACGCTCGCCAGTGCGCTCTGACACGCTCGCCAGTGCGCTCTGACACGCTCGCCAGTGCGCTCTGACACGCTCGCTAGTGCGCTCTGACACGCTCGCCAGCGCTCTCTGACACGCTCGCCAGCGCGCTCTGACACGCTCGCCAGCGCGCTCTGACACGCTCGCCAGCGTTCTCTGACACGCTCGCCAGTGTTCCCTGACGCGCTCGCCAGTACGCTCTGACGCGCTCGCCAGCGCGCCCTGACGCGCTCGCCAGCGCGCCCTGACGCGCTCGCCAGCGCGCCCTGACACGCTCGCCAGCGCTCTCAGACACGCTCGCCAGCGCTCTCTGACACGCTCGCCAGCGCTCTCTGACACGCTCGCCAGCGCGCTCTGACACGCTCGCCAGCGCGCTCTGACACGCTCGCCAGTGCGCTCTGACACGCTCGCACGCTCGTTCTTTGTCACACTCGCATGCTCGCTCTTTCTCTCTGACACGGTCGCGCGCTCTCTCTGACACGGTCGCGCGCTCTCTCTGACACGCTCGCGCGCTCTCTCTGACACGCTCGCGCGCTCTCTCTGACACGCTCGCGCGCTCGCTCTCTCTGACACGCTCGCGCGCTCACTCTCTCTGACACGCTCGCGCGCTCACTCTCTCTCTCTGACACGCTCGCACGCTCACTCTCTGTCACACTCGCATGCTTACTCTCTCTGACACGCTCGCACGCTCACTCTCTGACACGCTCGCACGCTCACTCTCTGTCACACTCGCATGCTTACTCTCTCTGACACGCTCGCACGCTCACTCTCTGACACGCTCGCACGCTCACTCCCTGACACGCTCGCACGCTCACTCCCTGACACGCTCGCACGCTCACTCTGACACGCTCGCACGCTCACTCTGACACGCTCGCACGCTCACTCTCTGACACGCTCGCACGCTCACTCTCTGACACGCTCGCACGCTCACTCTCTGACACGCTCGCACGCTCACTCTCTGACACGCTCGCACGCTCACTCTCTGACACGCTCGCACGCTCACTCTCTGACACGCTCGCACGCTCACTCTCTGTCATGCTTGCACGCTCACTCTCTCACACTCGCATGCTCACTCTCTCTCTGACACGCTCGCACGCTCACTCTGACTCGCTCGCACGCTCACTCTGACACGCTCGCACGCTCACTCTGACACGCTCGCACGCTCACTCTGACACGCTCGCACGCTCACACTCTGTCACACTCGCATGCTCACTCTCTCTGACACGCTCGCACGCTCACTCTCTGTCACACTCGCATGCTCACTCTCTCTGACACGCTCGCACGCTCACTCTCTGTCACACTCGCATGCTCACTCTCTCTGACACGCTCGCACGCTCACTCTCTGTCACACTCGCATGCTCACGCTCTCTCTCTGACACGCTCGCACGCTCACTCTCTGTCACACTCGCATGCTCACTTTCTGACACGCTCGCACGCTCACTCTCTGTCACACTCGCATGCTCACTCTCTCTCTCTGACATGCTCGCACGCTCACTCTCTGTCACACTCGCATGCTCGCTCACTCTGACACGCTCGCACGCTCACTCTGACACGCTCGCACGCTCACTCTGACACGCTCGCACGCTCACTCTGACACGCTCGCACGCTCACTCTGACACGCTCGCACGCTCACTCTGACACGCTCGCACGCTCACTCTGACACGCTCGCACGCTCACTCTCTGTCACGCTCGCACGCTCACTCTCTCTGACACGCTCGCGCGCTCACTCTCTGACACGCTCACTCTCTCTGACACGCTCGCACGCTCACTCTCTGTCACACTCGCATGCTCACTCTCTCTCTCTGACACGCTCGCGCGCTCACTCTCTCTCGCTCTCTCTCTCTCCCCCTGTTTGCCTTCTCTCAGTCGGCTGATAAGAGGAAGGCCATGCTGGATGAGATGGCTATTGAGACTCAGCAGGAGAAGACGCGACATAAGGAGGAGGTCAGCAATGTGAAGCTGCAGCACGAGAAGGAGGTGCTGGGAATTCGTGCCAAGTACGAGAAGGAGCTTCGAGAGCTTCACGAGGAGAAGAACAGAGCAGAGGAGGAGCTGAGGGGACAGCTGAGGGACGAGAGGGTGAGGAGGAGGGGGGTGTCTGGACGGGGAGGGGGGAGAGGGGTGCTGGGAGGGGGAGGGAGAGGGAGAGGGGTGCCGGGAGGGGGAGGGAGAGGGAGAGGGGCGCCAGGAGGGGGAGGGAGAGGGAGAGGGGCGCCAGGAGGGGGAGGGAGAGGGAGAGGGAGAGGGGTGCCGGGAGGGGGAGGGAGAGGGAGAGGGGCGCCAGGAGGGGGAGGAGGAGGAGGGAGAGAGGGGTGATGGGGAGGGGGAGAGGTGATGGGGAGGGGTGATGGGGAGGGGTGATGGGGAGGGGTGATGGGGAGGGGTGATGGGGAGGGGTGATGGGGAGGGGAGGGGTGATGGGGAGGGGCGATGGGGAGGGGTGATGGGGAGGGGTGATGGGGAGGGGCGATGGGGAGGGGAGGGGTGATGGGGAGGGGTGATGGGGAGGGGTGATGGGGAGGGGAGGGGTGATGGGGAGGGGCGATGGGGAGGGGTGATGGGGAGGGGTGATGGGGGAGG
>NW_024470957.1:0-31516 GCF_017639515.1 Carcharodon carcharias
GGAGGAGGGAGAGACAGAGAGGGTGTGGAGGAGGGAGAGACAGAGAGGGTGTGGAGGAGGGAGAGACAGAGAGGGTGTGGAGGAGGGAGAGACAGAGAGAGAGGTGGAGGAGAGAGAGACAGAGAGAGAGGTGGAGGAGAGAGAGACAGAGAGAGAGGTGGTGGAGAGAGAGACAGAGAGAGAGGTGGAGGAGAGAGAGACAGAGAGAGAGGTGGAGGAGAGAGAGACAGAGAGAGAGGTGGAGGAGAGAGAGGCAGAGAGAGAGGTGGAGGAGAGAGAGGCAGAGAGGTGGAGGAGAGAGAGACAGAGAGGTGGAGGAGAGAGAGACAGAGAGAGGTGGAGGCGAGAGAGACAGAGAGAGGTGGAGGAGAGAGAGACGGAGAGGTGGAGGAGAGAGACAGAGAGAGAGGTGGAGGAGAGAGAGACAGAGACAGAGGTGGAGGAGAGAGAGACAGAGAGAGAGGTGGAGGAGAGAGAGACAGAGAGAGAGGTGTAGGAGAGTGAGACAGAGAGAGAGGTGGAGGAGAGAGAGACAGAGAGAGAGGTGGAGGAGAGAGAGACAGAGAGAGAGAGGTGGAGGCGAGAGAGACAGAGAGAGAGGTGGAGGAGAGAGAGACGGAGAGAGAGGTGGAGGAGAGAGAGACAGAGACAGAGGTGGAGGAGAGAGAGACAGAGAGAGAGACAGAGACAGAGGTGGAGGAGAGAGAGACAGAGACAGAGGTGGAGGAGAGAGAGACAGAGAGAGGTGGAGGAGAGAGAGACAGAGAGAGAGTTGGTGGAGAGAGAGACAGAGAGAGAGGTGGAGGAGAGAGAGACAGAGAGAGAGGTGGAGGAGAGAGAGACAGAGAGAGAGGTGGAGGAGAGAGAGACAGAGAGAGAGGTGGAGTAGAGAGAGACAGAGAGAGAGGTGGAGGAGAGAGAGACAGAGAGAGAAGTGGAGGAGAGAGAGACAGAGCGAGAGGTGGAGGAGAGAGAGACAGAGAGAGAGGTGGAGGGAGAGAGAGACGGAGAGAGAGGTGGAGGGGGAGAGAGACAGAGAGAGAGGTGGAGGAGAGAGAGACAGAGAGAGAGGTGGAGGAGAGAGTGACAGAGAGAGAGGTGGAGGAGAGAGAGACAGAGAGAGAGGTGGAGGAGAGAGAGACAGAGAGAGAGGTGGAGGAGAGAGAGACAGAGAGAGAGGTGGAGGAGAGAGAGACAGAGAGAGAGGTGGAGGAGAGAGAGACAGAGAGAGAGGTGGAGGAGAGAGAGGTGGAGGAGAGAGAGGTGGAGGAGAGAGAGGTGGAGGAGAGAGAGGTGGAGGAGAGAGAGGTGGAGGAGAGAGAGACAGAGAGAGAGGTGGAGGAGAGAGACAGAGAGTGAGGTGGAGGAGAGAGAGACAGAGAGAGTGGTGGAGGAGAGAGAGACAGAGAGAGGTGGAGGAGAGAGAGACAGAGAGAGGTGGAGGAGAGAGAGACAGAGAGAGGTGGAGGAGAGAGAGACAGAGAGAGGTGGAGGAGAGAGAGACATAGAGAGAGGTGGAGGAGAGAGAGACATAGAGGTGGAGGAGAGAGAGACATAGAGAGAGGTGGAGGAGAGAGAGACAGGGAGAGAGGTGGAGGAGAGAGACAGAGAGAGAGGTGGAGGAGAGAGAGACAGAGAGAGAGGTGGAGGAGAGAGAGACAGAGAGAGAGGTGGAGGAGAGAGAGACAGAGAGAGAGGTGGAGGAGAGAGAGACAGAGAGAGAGGTGGAGGAGAGAGAGACAGAGAGAGAGGTGGAGGAGAGAGAGACAGAGAGAGGTGGAGGAGAGAGAGACAGAGATGCGGTAGAGGTGGAGGAGAGAGAGACAAAGATGGGGTGGAGGAGGGAGAGAGAGACAGAGAGGGTGTGGAGGGGAGAGACAGAGAGGGGGTGGAGGAGGGAGAGAGAGACAGAGAGGGGGTGGAGGGGAGAGACAGAGAGGGGGTGGAGGGGAGAGACAGAGGGGGTGGAGGAGGGAGAGAGAGACAGAGAGGGGGTGGAGGGGAGAGAGACAGAGAGGTGGAGGAGAGAGAGACAGAGAGAGAGGTGGAGGAGAGAGACACAGAGAGAGAGGTGGAGGAGAGAGACAGAGAGCGAGGTGGAGGAGAGAGAGACAGAGAGAGGTAGAGGGGAGAGAGACAGTGAGAGGTAGAGGGGAGAGAGACAGAGAGAGGTGGAGGGAAGAGAGACAGAGAGAGGTGGAGGGGAGAGAGACAGAGAGAGAGGTGGAGGAGAGAGAGACAGAGAGAGGTGGAGGAGAGAGAGACAGAGAGCGAGGTGGAGGAGAGAGAGACAGAGAGAGGTAGAGGGGAGAGAGAGACAGAGAGGTGGAGGGGAGAGAGACAGAGAGAGGTGGAGGGGAGAGAGACAGAGAGGGGGTGGAAGGGAGAGAGGGAGAGACGTGTGGAGGGGAGAGAGAGAGACATTGAGGGACGGAGGAGAGAGAGAAAGAGAGGGTTAAAGGAGTGAGAGAGACATTGAGGGACGGCAGAGAGAGGGATGGCGGAGAGAGAGAGACAGACGGGTGGAAGAGAGGCAGAGAAGGGCGGAGGAGAGAGTCAAGGGCAGGGTGGAGGAAAGTGCGAGGGAGAGAGGGAGTGAAAGAGAGAGAGAAAAGAGGGGCGGGGTCAGGTGAGGTGGGTTGAAGTGAGAGATTCCGAGCGAGAGAGAGAAATCAGAGTGAAGCCGGATTGACAGAGAGAGAGGGGCAGGTGGAGGAAGAGATGAGCGTGACACGTGTTGCAAGAAAAGGTGACAATGTAAAGAGAGTGAAGGGGTCAGAAATTGGACTCAAAGAAGATACAGGGAGCCAGAATTATTTTCTTAAAAGCCATTATTGAAATTATAACGATGCAACATGTGGAATATGTGAAGCAGCTGGAGTACACTAGAAAAAACTCGCAGTTACTCTTCAGCTATACTCCTTCCCCCACACTGTGAGTCACCTCGTCAAAGCTTTTCGCCCCGCAATCCCCGGGACAGACACAAGAATACCAAATTTCAGACTCTCACAACAATTTATACTGCAGGAGAAACGGGTGCTGATTGGTTGGCAAGTCGATTCTGATTGGCACGGGCGTTGCCATGGTGAAAGCAGCGGGGAGCAATAGACTCCCCGAGGCCCCAGGTGATTCAAAAAAGGCACGAGGCTTGAACATATTCCTTTTGTTTGCAGAGGACGGGGTCCTGTGTCTGAATGTGTGTGGCTTCAAGCCAGTGTAAATGAAGCCACGTACATTCATACACAGCTGCCCATTCAGCTCAAAGAAAAGGTCCAAGCCTTGTGCCGTTTTTGAAATACCCGGGGGCTCGGGGAGCTGGTACTTCCCTGTTGCTTTCCCCATGGCAACGCCTGGGCCAATCAGAGTCGACCTGCCGACCAATTAGCACCCCTTTCTCCTGCAGTATAAATTGTTGCGAGAGTCTGAAATTTGGTATTGTGTTTGTCCTGGTAAGTGCGAAGCGAAAAGCTTCGAGGAGGCGAGTCGCTCCTCAGCGAGCAGGAGTACGTTAATCTCTTGATGGAGAACACTGCGGCCCGGACACCATGAGGAGCATATTTAACCCGCTGTTCGAAGATGTCCTTTCTTCGGTAATTACCTGCACAGGAGCTGCCATCGCTCATCAGTTGATAACCTGGGAAGCAAGAGCAGACGATGGACGATCCCTCACGCCGACAGAGCTGCGAGCAGTGACTGTCAGCTGTGTCTGTGCACAGCAGTGAGCAGAAAAACAACAGTGAATGACAGCGATTAAATATTCTCCAACTCTGGGCGCGGAACCCGATGCACTCTCAAGCTACAGTGCTGAGGGAGCGCCGCACTGTCGGAGGGTTAGTTCCGAGGGAGCGCTGCACTGTCGGAGGGTCAGTGCTGAGGGAGCACTGCACTGTCGGAGGGTCAGTTTCGAGGGAGCGCCGCGCTGTCGGAGGGTCAGTTTCGAGGGAGTGCCGCGCTGTCGGAGGGTCAGTGCTGAGGGAGCGCCACGCTGTTGGAGGGTCAGTGCCAAGGGAGCGCCGCGCTGTCGGAGGGTCAGTGCCGAGGGAGCGCCGCGCTGTCGGAGGATCAGTGCCGAGGGAGCGCCGCGCTGTCGGAGGGTCAGTGCCGAGGGAGCGCCGCGCTGTCGGAGGGTCAGTGCCGAGGGAGCGCCGCGCTGTCGGAGGGTCAGTGCTGAGGGAGCGCCGCGCTGTCGGAGGGTCAGTGCCGAGGGAGCGCCACGCTGTCGGAGCCGAGGGAGCGCCGCGCTGTCGGAGGGTCAGTGCCGAGGGAGCGCCGCGCTGTCGGAGGGTCAGTGCCGAGGGAGCGCCGCGCTGTCGGAGGGTCAGTGCCGAGGGAGCGCCGCGCTGTCGGAGGGTCAGTGCCGAGGGAGCGCCGCGCTGTCGGAGGGTCAGTGCCGAGGGAGCGCCGCGCTGTCGGAGGGTCAGTGCCGAGGGAGCGCCGCGCTGTCGGAGGGTCAGTGCCGAGGGAGCGCCGCGCTGTCGGAGGGTCAGTGCCGAGGGAGCGCCGCGCTGTCGGAGGGTCAGTACTGAGGGAGCGCCGCACTGTCGGAGAGTCAGTGCTGAGGGAGCACCGCACTGTCGGAGGGTCAATGCCGAGGGAGCGCCGCGCTGTCGGAGGGTCAGTGCCGAGGGAGCGCCGCACCGTGGGAGGGTCAATGCCGAGGGAGCGCCGCACCGTCGGAGGGTCAGTGCTGAGGGAGCGCCGCACTGTCGGAGAGTCAGTGCTGAGGGATCGCCGCACTGTTGGAGGGTCAGTACTGAGGGAGTGCCGCACTGTCGGAGAGTCAGTGCCGAGGGAGCACCGCACTGTCGGAGGGTCAATGCCAAGGGAGCGCCGCGCTGTCGGAGGGTCAATGCCGAGGGAGCGCCGCACTGTGGGAGGGTCAATGCCGAGGGAGCGCCGCACCGTCGGAGGGTCAGTGCTGAGGGAGCGCTGCACTGTCGGAGAGTCAGTGCTGAGGGATCGCCGCACTGTCGGAGTGTCAGTGCTGAGGGATCGCCGCACTGTCGGAGGGTCAATGCCGAGGGAGCGCCGCACTGTCGGAGGGTCAGTACAGTCTGCCCTGTCGGATATAAGCTAAACAGTCCCTCAGCTGTTATCAGAAGGGTCGGGGAGGGGGTGCGGGTTCTCCCCTGTGCCGCAGGGCCAACATTTATGCCTCAACCAACTTTGCTATAAAAAAAAACGCAGATGACATGCCTTGGCAGTTTCTGGAGTCTTGCTGTGCGCAAATCAGCTGCCGATTCCCCTGCATTACGGCAGCGCCCGGCACTCTGTGAGGAGACTCCTTCCTCGGCTGTGGCCTCCTGCGCTGGCGAGAGGCGCTCGGGGGGGGTGGGGGGCCGGGTCTGTCTGGGTGATTTTACCGGAGGTGAGACCCTGAGCTCTGGGCTCCTACGTGGGGCTAGGAGGGCAGCCACCTGACCCCCCGCACCCCTCCCCAAAAAGCCCCAAACCCACAGCCTGGGTCCCGGTATCTCAGCGTGCAGCGCTCCCTGTGAGCTGATCGACTGCGGGAGACCTCGCGCCCTGGCAGCTCCTGCCCGACTGGCCACGTACCTGGGCACCGACCGCCACCATCGTCCTCCTCCTCCTCCTCCACCTCCGGCGGAGACACCTGGCTAGGGTTCCCTCGACCCTCCTCCTCCTCTCTTCGCTCGTCTGCCTCTGTAGGCATCATCGAAAGGTCGATCACTCGGGGCAGGGACTGAGGCTTCTGGGTGTGTGTTTGGGGATTGGGGGGTGGGGGGCGGGTGGGAGGGGGTGGAGGCAGTGGCATAGGGTTGGGTAGGGGTGGAGGCGGGAGCTTGGAGGTGGGTGGGGGTAGAGGTGGGGGCTTGGAGGTGGAGGCAGGGGGATGGGGGTGGGTGGATGTGGGCTCCTCTTCCCCTTTCCCCCCCCCCACATTCCCACCACCCCCCCCCCCCCCCCGCCTTCCCTACCTCACCCTCCTAACCGAGTGGAGCCACCTCTCAATGAGACCGTGCGGGTGATGGCTACCCAGCTCGAATAGCACCGTCACTATCAGCAACGTCTTTCCAATCCCACCCCCACCTCCCCCACCCCCACCACCTGTGATGTCCAAACTGCTGCAATTTGAGATGGCCACAGCACAGGAGGTGGCCATTCAGCCCGCGGGGTCCGTGCTGGCTCGTCGACAGAGTTACCTCATTAATCCAGCACTACACCCGCTCTCCCCTGAACCTTTGTCCTCACTGGGAGCTTACCCGATCCCCTGTAAAAGACCCCTCAGAATCTGCTCCGGGGTAAACCATGCCAGGCGATGACCATCTCCAACAAGCGACAATGCAACCATCTCCCCTTGACATTCACTGTCATCACCATCACTGAATCCCCCACTATCAACATCCTGGGGGTTACCATTGACCAGAAACTGAACTGGACCCAGCCAGATAAACACTGTGGCTACAAGTGCAGGTCAGAGGTTGGGAATCCTGCGGAGAGTAACTCACCTCCTGACTCCCCAAAGCCTGTCCACCATCTACAAGGCACAAGTCAGGAGTGTGATGGGACACTCCCCACTTGCCTGGATGATTGCAGCTCCCACAACACTCAAGAAGCTCTGCACCGTCCAGGACAAAGCAGCCCCGCTTGATCGGCTCCCCATCCACAAACATTCACTCCCTCCACCACCGACGCACAGGGGCAGCAGTGTGTGTACCATCTACAAGATGCACTGCAGCAACTCGCCAAGGCTCCTTCAACAGCGCCGCCCAAACCCACCACCTCTACCACCTAGAAGGACAAGGGCAGCAGACGCATGGGGAACACCACCACCTGCAAGTTCCCCTCCAAGCCACTCACCATCCCGACTTGGAACTATATCGGCTGTTCCTTCACTGTCACTGGGTCAAAATCCTGGAACTCCCTCCCTAACAGCACGGTGGGTGTACCTACACCACACGGACACAATCCTGGAACTCCCTCCCTAACAGCGCGGTGGGTGTACCTACACCACCCGGGGACTGCAGCGGCTCAAGAAGGGAGCTCACCCCCCACCCCCACCTTCTCAAGGGGGCAATTAGGGACGGGCAACAAGTGCTGGGCCCAGCCACATCCCGTGAACAGAAGATACAGGACATCGCTCACTGTCTAAAAGATCCAAACGTTCTGCTCCTCTCTGACTTCAGACTCGTCCTCAAGTCTTCACCTGAGGTCTTCACCTCAGCATCTTCTACCGCTTCCCTCTCCCCCAGACTTTAATCGTCCAGTGGGGTTCGGGGGGGGTCCGAGCCTCGTCCCGGGGCTAGTCCCGTCCTCCCTCCCTCCCCCCCCACCCCCCGGTCACTCCTGAGGTCCGGGGAGGGTACCTTCCACACCCACCCCCCGCCCCCCCCACCCAATCCATCCCTACCTCCTCCTCCTCCTCCTCCTTCCCCCACCCCCCCCACCCACCCACCGTCCTGGCCACTGACTCACCGGTCAAGGGCGCCTCCTGTGGTCGCCTGGGCTCACGACGATGGCCGGGCTGGTGGAGGTGGTCGTCCGTCTCCCCGCAGCAGGCGGTGAACAGCTCCCCGCAGCCAAGGCCGAGGGCCGGAATGTGCCCACAGGCCAGCCCCTGGCCCCGAGCTCGGTGGCCCAGAGAGCAGCACTTGCAGCAGCGCTGGAATTCAAAAGGACAAAACAGGGGGGCTTAACAGCAACAGGAAGGTGGACCATTGCCTGCCCCTGGCCGCCAGGAGTCTCCCGCTTCCGGCTCGGGGGTGGGGGCTGGGGGGAGTGAGGTAACGTCACGGGTTTTCGTCTGGAGACGAGGAGGAGAAACCCCTTCGCTTCTGAGGGCTGGGAATCTTCAGGAACACACCCCCCCCCCCCCCCACCACCTCTCCCCCCGGGCCCCAGAGGGAGCTCGCTCTTCGAGTGCGTTCAGAGGCGGAGATCGAAGGACTTCCGGACACCGAGGGGGTCGAGGGGTGGAAGATCGACCGTGGTTGTATTGAATGGGGGAGCAGGTTCAAGGGGCCGAATGTGTGCGCGTGTGTTTGTGTGTATGCACGTGTGTTTTACTGTGTGCGTGTTTGTGTGCATGCACGCGTGTTTTACTGTGTGTGTTCGTGTTTGTGTGCATGCACGCGTGTTTTACTGTGTGTGTGTGTTTGTGTGCATGCACACGTGTTTTACTGTGTGTGTGTTTGTGTGCATGCATACGTGTTTTACTGTGTGCGTGTTTGTGTGCATGCATGCGTGTTTTACTGTGTGTGTGTGTTTGTGTGCATGCATACGTGTTTTACTGTGTGCGTGTTTGTGTGCATGCATGCGTGTTTTACTGTGTGCGTGTTTGTGTGCATGCATACGTGTTTTACTGTGTGCGTGTTTGTGTGCATGCATGCGTGTTTTACTGTGTGCGTGTGTGTGTTTGTGTGCATGCATGCGTGTTTTACTGTGTGTGTGTTTGTGTGCATGCACACGTGTTTTACTGTGTGTGCGTGTTTGTGTGCATGCATACGTGTTTTACTGTGTGCGTGTTTGTGTGCATGCATGCATGTTTTACTGTGTGCGTGTTTGTGTGCATGCATGCGTGTTTTACTGTGTGCGTGTGTGTGTGTTTGTGTGCATGCACGTGTGTTTTACTGTGTGCGTTTGTGTGCATGCACGCGTGTTTTACAGTGTGCGTGTTTGTGTGCATGCACGCGTGTTTTACTGTGTGCGTGTTTGTGTGCATGCACGCGTGTTTTACTGTGTGCATGTTTGTGTGCATGCACGCGTGTTTTACTGTGTGCGTGTTTGTGTGCATGCACGCGTGTTTTACTGTGTGCGTGTTTGTGTGCATGCACGCGTGTTTTACTGTGTGCGTGTTTGTGTGCATGCACGCGTGTTTTACTGTGCGTGTTTGTGTGCATGCACGCGTGTTTTACTGTGTGCGTGTTTGTGTGCATGCATGCTTGTTTTACTGTGTGCGTGTTTGTGTTCATGCATGTGTGTTTTACTGTGTGTGTGCGCACATGTGTTTTCCTATGTGCATGTTTTACTGTTTATGGGGGTATGTGTGTTTTACTGTGTGTGCATATTTTACACTGTGTGCACGCATGTGTTTTACTGTGTGTGTTTTACTGTATGTGCGTGCATGCATGTTTTCCTGTTTGTGTGCATGTGTGTTTTACTGTGTATGTGAGTTTTACTGTGTGCACGCACATGTGTTTTACTGTGTGTCTGCTTCACTGTGTGCGCGCGCAGGTTTTACTGTGTATGTGTGCGTGTGCTTCACTGTGTGTGTGTGTTTTGCCATGTGTATGTGTTTTACTCTGTGTGTATGTGTTTTACTGTGTGTGTGTGTTTGCGTGCATGTGTGTTTTACTGAGTGTGAGCATGTTTTACACTGTGCATGTGTGTACGCATGTGTTTTACTGTGCATGCACCTCTGTGTTTCACTGTGTGTGTGCACGCGTGCGTGTTTTACTCCGTGTGTGTGTTTTGCCATGTGTATGTGTTTTACTCTGTGTGCATGTGTTTTACTGTGTGTGTGTGTTTGCGTGCATGTGTGTTTTACTGAGTGTGAGCATGTTTTACACTGTGCATGTGTGTACGCATGTGTTTTACTGTGCATGCACCTCTGTGTTTCACTGTGTGTGTGCACGCGTGCGTGTTTTACTCCGTGTGTGTGTTTCGCCATGTGTTTATGTGTTTTACTCTGTACGTGTGTGTTTTAGTTTGTGTGTATGTGCATGTGTATGTGTGCGTGCATATATTTTACTGTGTATGTGTGCGTGTTCCTATTCGTTCCTATTTGTTTTACCTCCAGACCCAATTATTTCAATGAACTCTCACCTTTGCCCTCTCCGGTGAATGTAAATGGACCCAGGCCAGCTCTGGAAGATGGGAGGAACTGTGGGTGGTGGGAACTCCCCCTGGTGATATTTGTCCCCAACCAACTGTCCAACGACAGACAAACTGGGTCATTTATCACATTGCTGTTTGTGGGAGCTTGCTGTGGGCAAATTGAGCCTGCTCATTTCCTCCAGCGATCATACATCAGAGGAAAGCTGGTTCTTCATGGGCCGTGAGGAACTTCGGGACATCCTGAGGTGGGGAACCTGCACTTCAGAGAAACCCGGAGCTCATTTCGAGATTGGGATGCTGCTGGAGGCTGTGGAAGGCTAACATTACCGACTGCGTGGTTAGGATCACCGCCTTCTGCAGCAACAGCTGTCATCAGAAAGGGGCAGAGTGCTTCACCTTCCCTCACCTTAAACACGTCCGATCCACAGGCGTCGTTGGCCTCCGGTGAGCAGGAGCTGCCACGAGTCGCAGCCGCCACACCTTCCTGACATCTCAGCTCCTCCAACGTGGAGAGACAGCATTGTTTCTGTAGCTCCCTGCAGAACATGATCAGAGATATATCCCACCGTGCGGGATACACACACACACACACACACACAGGAAAACATACATACATACACACAATTACACACAGTAAAATACACACACATAGTAAAATACACACACATAGTAAAATACATACACGCACGGTAAAATACACACACGGTAAAATACACACGGTAAAATACACACACACACACACACACACACACACACACACACACACAGTAAAATACACACACACAGTAAAATACACACACACACACACACACACACACACACAGTAAAACACACACACACACAGTAAAATACACACACACACACACACACACACACAGTAAAATACACACACACACACACACACACACACAGTAAAATACACACACACACACACACACACACACACACACACACAGTAAAATACACACACACACACACACACACACACTAAAATACACACACACACACAGAGTAAAATACACACACACACACAGAGTAAAATACACACACACACACACACACACACACACAGTAAAATACACACACGGTAAAACACACACACACACACAGTAAAATACACACATGGTAAAATACATACACACACAGTAAAATACACACACAGTAAAATACACACACACAGTAAAATACACACACACAGTAAAATACACACACACACACACACACACACACACACACGGTAAAATACATACACACACACGGTAAAATACATACACACACACAGTAAAATACACACATAGTAAAATACATACACACACACAGTAAAATATACACACGCACAGTAAAATACACACACACAGTAAAATACATACACACGCACAGTAAAATACACACACACACACACACAGAGTAAAATACACACACACACACACAGAGTAAAATACACACACAGTAAAATACACCACCCACACACAAACACAGAGTCAAATATACTCCCCACCACACACACAGACTAAAATGCACACACACCCACACAGACTAAAATACCCACAGAGTAAAATACATGCACACACACTAAAATACACACATGTAAAACACACAGACAGAGACACACATACAGTAAAACACAGAGAAACAGACACACACACACACATACAGAGTAAAACACACAGACACGGTAAAACACACAGACACAATTAAAGTACACAGAGACACACAATAAAACACATGCACACACGGTATAACACACAGTAAAACAAAAACACGTTGTAACACACACAGTAAAACACCAGCACACAAGTAAAACACAGGTGCACACAGTGAAACACACGCACATACAGTGAAACACACGCACACACAGTGAAACACACGCACACACAGTGAAACACACGCACACACAGTGAAACACACGCACACACAGTAAAACACATGCACACACAGTGAAACACGCACATACAGTGAAACACGCACATACAGTAAAACACGCACACACAGTAAAACACACGCACATACAGTGAAACACGCACATACAGTGAAACACGCACATACAGTGAAACACACGCACATACAGTGAAACACACGCACATACAGTAAAACACACGCACATACAGTAAAACACATGCACATACAGTAGAACACACGCACATACAGTAGAACACATGCACACACAGAACACACGCAAAGTAAAACACACAGACACGACAACACACAGACACGACAACACAAAGACATACACAATCACACCACAACTTGCATTTGCATTGTGCTATTAATGTAGTTAAACATGCCAATATGCTTCATGACATCATTGTGAAGCAAAATTAGACTCTAAGCCACATAAGGAGGTACAGTCGAGTATATCCTTTCTCCAAAACCCTTGGGGCCGGTCGCGTTTCAGATCTCAGGTAATTTTGATTTCCGGATACCACATATCAACTTACATTACAGTATAGTAAGCCTAGGCTCGCTGTAGTCTGAAGTAAATAAAATGGCTAGAGGTGTATCACAATGATAAATGCAGGGTACTGTAATAAGTTTCTTTTTTTGACATCGCAAGGTAAACAGTGCAGACAAACAGCTAGACTTCCCACGCTAAAGGTCGATGAGGTTCAAAAAAAAAGTACAGTTTTTGGACGTGTTCAATTTTTGGATAGAGGAACCTCGACATATAATTAGGGGCAGGTGATCCAAAGCTCGGTCATAGAGGAGAGAGAGAGGGGCTGGAGGAGGTTACAGAGATAGGGAGGGGTGTAGGGGCTGGAGGAGGTTACAGAGATCGGGAGGGGTGTAGGGGGCTGGAGGAGGTTACAGAGATAGGGAGGGGTGTAGGGGCTGGAGGAGGTTACAGAGATCGGGAGGGGTGTAGGGGGCTGGAGGAGGTTACAGGGATAGGGAGGGGTGTAGGGGCTGGAGGAGGTTACAGAGATCGGGAGGGGTGTAGGGGGCTGGAGGAGGTTACAGGGATAGGGAGGGGTGTAGGGGCTGGAGGAGGTTGCAGAGATAGGGAGGGGGTGTAGGACTGGAGGAGGTTACAGAGATAGTGAGGGTTGTGGGGGCTGGAGGAAGTTACAGGGTTAGGGAGGGGTGTAGGGGGCTGGAGGAGGTTACAGAGATAGGGGGGGTTGTAGGAGGTTACAGAGATCGGGAGGGGTGTAGGGGGCTGGAGGAGGTTACAGAGATCGGGAGGGGTGAAGGGGGCTGAAGGAGTTTACAGGGATAGGGAGGATTGTAGGGGGCTGGAGGAGGTTACAGGGATAGGGAGGGTTGTAGGGGCTGCAGGAGGTTACAGAGATAGGGAGGGTTGTAGGGGCTGGAGGAGGTTGCAGAGATAGCGAGGGTTGTGGGGGCTGTAGGAAGTTACAGGGTTAGGGAGGGGTGTAGGGGGCTGGAGGAGGTTACAGCGATAGGGTTGTAGGGGCTGTAGGAGGTTACAGAGATAGGGAGGGTTGTAGGGGCTGGAGGAGGTTACAGAGATGGGGAGGGGTGTAGGGGCTGTAGGAGGTTACAGAGATGGGGAGGGGTGTAGGGGCTGTAGGAGGTTACAGAGATAGGGAGGGGTGTAGGGGCTGGAGGAGGTTACAGAGATGGGGAGGGGTGTAGGGGCTGTAGGAGGGTTACAGAGATGGGGAGTGGTGTAGGGGCTGGAGGAGGTTACAGAGATAGGGAGGGGTGTAGGGGCTGGAGGAGGTTACAGAGATAGGGAGGGGTGTAGGGGCTGTAGGAGGTTACAGAGATAGGGAGGGTTGTAGGGGCTGGAGGAGGTTGCATAGAGCCAGTGTAGATCAGTGAGTACAGGGGGTGACGAATGTGAACAGTCTGGCTCCACCTCAGCCCATTACTAGGGAGCGGGATGGAGTCGGTCGCTCAGGATCAGAGTTTGGAGCTGAGACCTCCAGGACCAGATGTCGGATCAGCGGTCTGACAATTTAGAGAGTGGAGGAGTCCAGAGAGGTGGGGGGAGGCCGAGCTGTATGACGTCAGCGCACGTGTGTAAACTAACACTGTGCTCTCAGATGATGTCACCGAGGGGCAGCTTGTAGATGAGGAATGAGGGCGGGGATCAAGGATGGGTCCTTGGGGGGACACTAGCGGTCATGGTGCGGGAGCGGGAAGTGAAGGTGATCGGTTGGTTGTGATTAGACGGGTGAGAATGGAACCAGGTGAGTGCAGCCCCACCCAGCTGAAGCGACAGTGGGAGAGCCGTGGGAAGGGGATGGGGGGGATCGACCATGTCAAAGACGGCAGACGGTTCGGGGGAAAGTTTACCCTTGTCACGTTCACAGGGGACGTTGTTTGTGACCTTGCAAAGAGCCGATTCGATACTGACAGACACCTGATTGGATGGATTCAAATGTGGAGTTCCGGGAAAGGTGGACACGGATTCGGGAGGTGTGAACACTTTCAAGGACGAGGGAGAGGAAAGGGAGGGTTGGAGAAGGGACGGAAGTTTGCAAGGGCAAAGGGGGTCAAGTCTGTTTTTATTGAGGAAAGGGGAGATAACAGCAGATTTGAAGGAGAGAGGACACACTGAATCATGTTGACACGCAAACACGCTCATTCTCATATACACCCGGAAAAGTGTGAGCTAATGCACATGGGGAGGGCTAACAAGGCAAGGGATTACACTATGAATGATAGGACTCTGGAAAGTGCTGAAGATCAGAGGGACCTTGGGGTGCATATCCACAGATCCCTGTAGGTAGCAGGGCAGGTAGATAAGGTGGGTAAGAAGGGATATGGGATACTTGCCTTTATTAGCCGAGGCATAGAATACAAGAGGAGGGAGGTTATGCTGGAACTGTATAAAATGCTGGTTAGGCCACAACTGGAGTAGTGTGTGCAGCTCTGGTCACCACATTATAGGAAGGATGTGATTGCACTGGAGAGGGTGCAGAGGAGATTCACCAGGATGCTGCCTGGGCTGAAGGGTTTGAGCTATGAGGAAAGATTGGATAGGCTGGGGTTGTTTCCCTTGGAGCAGTGAAGGTTGAGAGGGGACCTGATAGAGGTGTATAAGATTATCAGGGGCATAGACAGGGTGGACAGGGAGGCACTTTTTCCATTAGTAGAGGGGTCAATAACCAGGGGACATAGCCTTTCACCTCTTACCTTAAATCTAAGAGGGGAGCTGAGGAGAAATTTTTTCACCCTGAGGTTGGTGGGAGTCTGGAACTCACTGCCTGAAAGGGTGGTGGAGTCAGAAACTCTTGTAACGTTTAAGAAGTATTTAGATATTCACTTGTGTTGCCATAGCCTCCAGGGCTATGGGCCAAGCGTTGGAAAATGGGATTGGTGTAGTCAGATCCTTGTTGTCCTGCACGGTCCTGATGGGCTGAATGGCCTCCTGTGCTGTAAAGGTCTATGAGTCTACATTCTCACATACACACACACACACTGATGCGCTGTGACACTACTGTGATCACTCAGTTGTGTAAAGCCAGCCTCTAACTCCATCACCGAAGGCTTTCTGTGGTGAACAGAAGGCAAACAGACCTGCAGAGCTCTGAGTCCTCTCCGTGCGATGGATCCCTCAGGCATTTACCATTCTCTGAGGCCCAGAGACGCCCAGTGCTGCAGCAGGAAGCGAGAGATTCATCAGACGTAGCTGCAGGAGACAAACCCCAAGCAGAGATCAGACCGGGAGAAATCCAAACATCAGACCAAGTACGGGGAGACCATAGTGAGGGGGCAGGGAGTGAGCACTCAAAAGAGTGTGAGCACTCAATAGAGAGCAAGAAGAGAGTGAGTGGCCAATAGAGAGTGAGCAGTCAATAGGAAGTGAGCGGTCAATAGAGAGAGGGCAGAGTGTGTGGTCAATAAGGAATGAGCAGAGAGTGAGCAATCAATAGAGTGAGCAATCAATAGAGTGAGCGGTCAATAGAGTGTGAGTGGTCAATAGAGTGTGAGTGGTCAATAGTAAGTGGGCAGAGATTGCATGCTCAATAGAGAGTGAGCGGTCAATAGAAAGTGAGCAGAGTTTGAGCGGCCAATAGTGAGAGGGCAGAGGGTGAGCATCAATAGACAGTGAGCATCAATAGAGTGTGAGCAGTCAATGAGTGAACAGAGAGTGAGCTGTCAATATAGAGTGAGCAGAGAGTGAGGGGCCAGTAGTGAGAGGGCAGAGAGTGAGTGGCCAATAGAGCGTGAGCAGAGAGTGAGAGGCCAATAAAGCATGAGAAGAGAGTGAGCGGCCAATAGAGAGAGGGCAGAGAGTGAGTGGTCAATAGAGGGCAGAGAGTGAGCATCAATAGAGAATGAGCAGTCAATGAGTGAACAGAGAGTGAGCAGTCAATAGTGAGAGGGCAGAGAGTGAGCGGCCAATAGAGAGTGAACATCAATAGAGAGTGAGCAGTCAATAGAGAGAGGGCAGAAAGTGAGCAGTCAACAGTGAGAGGGCAGAGAATGAGCAGACAATAGTGAGAGGGCAGAGAGTGAGTGGTCAATACAGAGAGTGAGCAGTCAATAGAGAGTGAGCGGCCAATAGAGGGCAAGCGGCCAGAGAGTAAGCGGTCATTAGAGAGTGAGCGGTCATTAGAGAGTGGGCAGAGAGTGAGTGGTCAATAGAGAGTGAGCGGTCAATAAAGAGTGAGGAGAGAGTGAGCAGTCAATAGTGAGAGGGGAGAGAGTGAGCGGTCAATAGAGAGTGAGCGGCTAATAGAGGGTGAGCGGCCAATAGAGTGAGCGGTCAATAGAGTGAGCGGTCAATAGAGTGAGCGGTCAATAGAGAGAGGGCAGAGAGTGAGCGGTCAATAGAGGGTGAGTGGCCAATGAGTGAACAGAGAGTGAGCGGTCAATAGAGAGTGAGCTGCCAATAGAGAGTGAGCAGCCAATAGAGAGTGTGCGGCCAATAGAGAGTGAACATCAATAGAGAGTGAGCAGTCAATAGAGAGAGGGCAGAAAGTGAGCAGTCAACAGTGAGAGGGCAGAGAATGAGCAGACAATAGTGAGAGGGCAGAGAGTGAGTGGTCAATACAGAGAGTGAGCAGTCAATAGAGAGTGAGCGGCCAATAGAGGGCAAGCGGCCAGAGAGTAAGCGGTCATTAGAGAGTGAGCGGTCATTAGAGAGTGGGCAGAGAGTGAGTGGTCAATAGAGAGTGAGCGGTCAATAAAGAGTGAGGAGAGAGTGAGCAGTCAATAGTGAGAGGGGAGAGAGTGAGCGGTCAATAGAGAGTGAGCGGCTAATAGAGGGTGAGCGGCCAATAGAGTGAGCGGTCAATAGAGTGAGCGGTCAATAGAGTGAGCGGTCAATAGAGAGAGGGCAGAGAGTGAGCGGCCAATAGAGAGTGAGCGGCCAATAGAGAGTGAGCGGTCAATAGAGAGTGAGCTGCCAATAGAGAGTGAGCGGCCAATAGAGAGTGAGCCGCCAATAGAGAGTGCGCGGCCAATAGAGAGTGAGCAGTCAATAGACGGTGAGCGGCCAGAGAGTGAGCAGTCAATAGAGAGCGAGCAGTCAATAGAGAGAGGGCAGAGAGTGAGCGGCCAATAGAGAGTGAGCGGTCAATAGAGAGTGAGCAGTCATTAGAGAGTGGGCAGAGAGTGAGTGGTCAATAGAGAGTGAGCGGCCAATAGAGAGTGAGCAGTCAATAAAGAGTGAGGAGAGAGTGAGCAGTCAATAGTGAGAGGGGAGAGAGTGAGCAGTCAATAGTGAGAGGGCAGAGAGTGAGCGGTCAATAGAGAGTGAGCGGTCAATAGAGAGTGAGCAGCCAATAGAGGGTGAGTGGCCAATAGAGGGTGAGCAGTCAATGAGTGAACAGAGAGTGAGCAGTCAATAAAGAGTGTGGAGAGAGTAAGCAGTCAACAGTGAGAGGGCAGAGAGTGAGCGGTCAATGGAGAGTGAGCGGTCAATAGAGAGAGGGCAGAGAGTGAGCGGTCAATAGAGGGTGAGCGGCCAATAGAGAGTGAGCAGTCATTAGAGGGTGAGCGGTCAATGAGTGAACAGAGAGTGAGCAGTCAATAAAGAGTGGGGAGAGAGTGAGCAGTCAATAGAAAGAGGGCAGAGAGTGAATGGCCAATAGAGAGTGAGCGGTCAATAGAGAGTGAGCGGTCAATAGAGAGTGAGCGGTCATTAGAGAGGGAGCGGTCATTAGAGAGTGAGCGGTCATTAGAGAGTGGGCAGAGTGTGAGTGGTCAATAGAGAGTGAGCAGTCAATAGAGAGTGAGTGGCCAATAGAGAGTGAGCAGTCAATAAAGAGTGAGGAGAGACTGAGCAGTCAAAAGTGAGAGGGCAGAGAGTGAGCAGTCAATAGTGAGAGGGCAGAGAGTGAGCGGCCAATAGAGAGTGAGTGGTCAATAGAGAGTGAGCGGCCAATAGAGAGTGAGCAGTCAATAGAGGGTGAGCAGTCAATGAGTGAACAGAGAGTGAGCAGTCAATAAAGAGTGGGGAGAGAGTGAGCAGTCAATAGAAAGAGGGCAGAGAGTGAGCAGCCAATAGAGAGTGAGAGGCCAACAGAGAGTGAGCGGCCAATAGAGAGTGAGCAGAGAGTGAGCGGCCAATAGGGAATGAGCAGAGAGTGAGCAGCCAATAGAGGGTGAGCGGTCAATAGAGGGTGAGCGGTCAACGAGTGAACAGAGAATGAGCAGTCAAAAAAGAGTGGGGAGAGAGTGAGCAGTCAATAGTGAGAGGGCAGAGAGTGAGCGGTCAGTAGAGAGTGAGCGGTCAACAGAGAGTGAGCGGTCAACAGAGAGTGAGCAGTCAACAGAGAGTGAGCAATCTATAGAGAGAGTGCAGAGAGTGAGCGGTCAATAGAGAGTGAGCGGCCAATAGAGAGTGAGCAGAGAGTGAGCAATCATTAGAGGGTGAGCAGTCAATGAGTAAACAGAGAGTGAGCAGTCAATAAAGAGTGGGGAGAGAGTGAGCAGTCAATAGAAAGAGGGCAGAGAGTGAGTGGCCAATAGAGAGTGAACGGTCAATAGAGAGTGAGCGGTCATTAGAGAGTGAGCCGTCATTAGAGAGTGAGCAGTCATTAGAGAGTGGGCAGAGAGTGAGTGGTCAATAGAGAATGAGCAGTCAATAGAGAGTGAGTGGCCAATAGAGAGTGAGCAGTCAATAAAGAGTGAGGAGAGACTGAGCAGTCAATAGTGAGAGGGGAGAGAGTGAGCAGTCAATAGTGAGAGGGCAGAGAGTGAGCAGTCAATAGTGAGAGGGCAGAGAGTGAGCGGCCAATAGAGAGTGAGTGGCCAATAGAGAGTGAGTGGCCAATAGAGAGTGAACAGAGAATGAGCAGTCAATAAAGAGTGGGGAGAGAGTGAGCAGTCAATAGTGAGAGAGCAGAGAGTGAGCGGTCAATAGAGAGTGAGTGGTCAACAGAGTGAGCAGTCAACAGAGAGTGAGCAGTCAACAGAGAGTGAGCAGTCAACAGAGAGTGAGCAATCTATAGAGAGAGGGCAGAAAGTGAGCAGTCAATAGAGAGTGAGCAGTCGATAGAGAGTGAGCATCAATAGAAAGTGAGCATCAATAGAGAGTGAGCAGTCAATAGAGAGAGAGCAGAGAGTGAGCAGTCAATAGAGAGAGAGCAGTCAATAGAGAGTGAGCGGCCAATAGAGAGTGAGCGGCCAATAGAGAGTGAGCAGTCAATAGAGAGTGAGTGGCCCATAGAGAGTGAGCAGTCAATAAAGAGTGAGGAGAGACTGAGCAGTCAGTAGTGAGATGGGAGAGAGTGAGCAGTCAATAGTGAGAGGGCATAGAGTGAGCAGTCAATAGTGAGAGGGCAGAGAGTGTGCGGCCAATAGAGAGTGAGCTGCCAATAGAGAGTCAACAGAAAATGAGCAGTCAATAAAGAGTGGGGAGAGAGTGAGCAGTCAATAGTGAGAGGGCAGAGAGTGAGCGGTCAATAGAGAGTGAGCGGTCAACAGAGTGAGCTGTCAACAGAGAGTGAGCAGTCAACAGAGTGAGCTGTCAACAGAGAGTGAGCAGTCAACAGAGAGTGAGCAATCTATAGAGAGAGGGCAGAGTGTGAGCAGTCAATAGAGAGTGAGCAGTCAATAGAGAGTGAGCATCAATTGAGAGTGAGCAGTCAATAGAGAGTGAGCAGTCAATAGAGAATGAGCGGCCAATAGAGAGTGAGCAGCCAATAGAGAGTGAGCGGCCAATAGAGAGTGAGCAGCCAATAGAGAGTGAGCAGAGAGAGAGAACGGTCAATAGTGAGAGGGCAGAGAGTGAGCAGTCAATAGAGAGTGAGCAGTGAGCCGTCAATAGAGAGTGATCAGAGAGTGAACAGTCAATAGAGAGTGAACAGAGAGTGAGCATCAATAGGGGAGGCAATGGTTTAATGGTATTGTCGCCAGGGTAATGTTCTGGGGACCCAGGTTCAAATCCCACCACAGCAGTCAGTCAGTGGAGTTGAATACAATAAAAATCTGGAATTAAGTCTACTGATGACCATGAAACCATTGCTGAATGTTCTAAACTAATGCCCTTCAGGGAAGGAAATCTGGTGGGGATACACTCATCCAGGCAGGTGGGGAGTATTCCATCACACTCCTGACTTGTGCCTTGTAGATGGTGGACTGGCTTTGGGGAGTCAGGAGGTGAGTTACTCTCCGCAGGATTCCCAGCCTCTGACCTGCTCTTGTAGCCACAGTATTTATATGGCTGGGTCCAGTTCAGTTTCTGGTCAGTGGTAACCCCCAGGATGTTGATAGTGGGGGATTCAGTGATGGTAACATCAAGGGGCTATGGTTAGGTTCTGTCTTGTTAGAGATGGTCATTGCCTGGCACTTGTGTGGTGTGAATGCTACTTGCCACTTGTCAGCCCCAAGCCTGGATATTGTCCAGGTCTTGCTGCATTTGGACATGAACTCCTTCAGTATCTGAGGAGTCGCAAATGGAGATGAACATTATGCAATCATCAGCGAACATCCCTACTTCTGACCTTATGATGGAAGGAAGGTCGTTGATGAAGCAGCTGAAGATGGTTGGGCCGAAAACATTACCCTGAGGGAGTCCTGCAGTGATGTCCTGGAGCTGAGATGACTGACCTCCAACAACCACAACCATCTTCCTTTGTGCTCAATATGACTCCAGCCAGCGGAGAGTATACCCATCAGCCCCCGAAGCGACATTCTCATTAAATTATATGAGGTCCCTTTAAATTTTCTTGTTCTCACACTGTCCTTCGAAAGGGCTATCAATTGGCTTCATTGGCTTTTTGCCCCCATTGGCTAACTAAGATTCGGTTTCCAGTGGCACTCAGAAGAGTATAAATGGGGGGGGGGGGGCATTAACAGCTCCAGGCAACAGGCAGGTTGGGGGTTTTGGGGAGGAGGGGGGAGGGGTGGTGAGGGCAATGTGTCATCAGGGCCTTGACTGTCTGCCCCTCTCTCCCATGGCTACGTTTGCAGCCAGATGTCCCTGGAGAGGGAACATGCAAGCCCACTGGCAAGCTTGGCACATTCTGTGACTGGTGGGCACCTCAGGAGGGGGGCTGGAGTGCTACAATGCCCCCAACTCGACATTTTAATTTAATTTGGCAAGGTCCTTCTGGAGCTTCAGTTACCCGTGCTCCTATCACTGGGCCCGGCTGGCTTTTTGGCTTTCAATTGGTTCCTTCCGCCCAAGAGAGTGTCAATTATTATTCCCTTTAAACTCTGTCACGGGATGCGGACATCGCCAGCGTTGGTTGCCCGTCCCTAATTGCCCCTTGAACTGAATGGCTCCTTAGGCCATTCAAGAAGGGGCAGTTAAGAGCCAATCACATGGCTGATAGTCTGGAGTCACGTGTAAGGAGGGCAGATTTCCTTCCCTAAAGAGGCATGAGTGAACCAGATGGTTTTTTTTTAAACGATGATCGATGATAGTTTCACAGTCCCTGTGACTGAAACTGGCTTCCAAATTCCAGATTTTGTCCATTGAATTTAAATTCCACCAGCTGCCCGGGGGGTGGGGGGGGCAGGGGTGGGGGGGGTGGGTGGGGGGGGATGGGATTTGAACCCGGGTCCTTCACCCCCCCCCAAACCCAGAGCGTGAGCCTGGGGGTGGGGTCTGGATTACCAGTCAGGTGGCATCACCGCTACACCACCAGTGCTAGCGGGCGTCAATATCCATTCTGGGCAGCGGGCGGTCAATGGGTGTAAATGGTTGGGGTGGTGGGGGGGTTATTAACAGGCGTAAGGAGCTGAGAATTTCGGACCAACCCGACCGTCTGCCCCTCTTCCATGGCTACGTTTGCAGCCGGGTATCCTTGAAGCGAGAGCACGCGGTGCACCCACTGGTAGGCTCGGGGTGTCCCACGGCCGGTGGGCAGTGCAGGGGCTGGGGTGCCTCCATCAGCCCCCGGGGGTGACATTTCAAACTGATTCATGGGGGTATCCCCTCGAAATTTTCTTTTGTTCTCATGCCCCCTTAAAAGGGGCTTTCAGTTTGTTCACTGTTAGTTAGTTTGTTATTGAGAAGAGGATATAAATAGGGGACGGCTGGGACACTGGGTGGGAGGGGAGAGCTCTGAGATTGAACAAAGCCAATAAGCTCTCTCCGCAAAGAAAAGCTCGTGGCTTTGACTTCCCCTACCAGCCTGGATTGTATTAACGCCCTTCCCCGCACCCCAGTTCCCATCACCTCCAACCCCCTCCAGCCTCTGCTTCACCCCCACTAGCCTCCCCACCCTCTCGCTAACCTCCCCTTCCCCAGCTCCAGCCCCCACCCGACCCTCCCCCCACCCCCCCGCCCCCAGCCCCTCTCACCTCTCTTACCGTCAGTCGAGGGTGCCCGCTCCTCCGGTGGGGGGTCTTTCTGGTCGGAGAGGACCCCGGGACTGGGGCCCTCAGGGTGAACCCCCTCCTCCTCACCGCAGCCACCGGCGTCGGCCGTGCACATGAGGGAGCCCGAGCTCAGGCAGTGGCAGACGGTGCAGGGCTCCACCCGGAAGGAGTGCCCGGCCGGGTACTGCTGCCCGCTGCTGATGCAGCCCAGCATGGTACACTGGGGGCACCCGTCGGGGGGCTGGTAGATCTTGATGCAGTTCCTGGGGAGGTCGGGGCAAGGGATGAAGCTGCAGAGTATCTTCCCACCCCCATCCGGGCACTTGCACTCGGTGCTCCCGCCGTCCACGTAGTAGGAAGCGCCCGCCGGGATTTTGCCAGCCCGGTACCCAGCCCGCAGGCAGTCGTAGTACATGTACCCCTGGCACACACAACCCAGCTGCACGCAGGAGGCGCAGCACGCCCCAATGTCCAGTGTCTCCTCAATGCAGTTCTCCAATTCCGGGCACTCCGCCCCTGTGCAGTCCCACTGGCCAAGGACGCCCGCCGGCAACAGAGCGAGGCACAGCAAGATCCCGCCGCCAATGTTCAGCGAACCATGGGCAGCCATGGCGTGGGAAGCTGTGGGAGAGATTGAACGGGGTTAGACACAGAGTAAAGGTCCCTCTACACCGTCCCCATCAAACACTCCCAGGACAGGTACAGCACGGGGTTAGATACAGAGTAAAGGTCCCTCTACACCGTCCCCATCAAACATTCCCAGGACAGGTACAGCACGGGGTTAGATCCAGAGTAAAGGTCCCTCTGAATCCTCCCGAGTTTCCCTAACTGTCTTTATTGAGTAGAAATCAGGAGCAGAATCAGAAGGTCCCCCTTAGTCCTGGTGCTTGGACCACCCGAGGGTCCCCCGATGCTGTGTTGAACCAACTCCATACGGCTCAGGGGTTGCGAAAGGGGTTAGTTTGGTCGGTGCAGCTCAGGGTGAGAGATTTATTTGTCTGGAATGCATCATCATAAGGATTGTCCTCAAATCCTCCCCTCTCCCCGGCCACTGTCTGGGGCTGAACCGGTTCACAGGGGACACTCGCATCGCCTTTGACCCCAGGATGAGTTCCTGACCCTCATATCCTTGCCGACACTAATGTCGCCCGCTCCCACCTCCATAACATCACCCAACTCCGTCCCTGCCTTAGCTCATCGGCTGCTGAAACCCTCGCCCACGCCTTTGTCCCCTCCAGACTCGGCTATTCCAACACTCTCCTGGGCTACCTCCCACATTCTACCCTCTGGAAAGCTCAGCTCAGCCAAAACTCTGCTGTCCCCCACCCTGTGGCCAAAATCACACCGAGTCCTGTCCGCCCGTCACTCCCTGTGCTCGCTGACCCACACTGACTCCCGATCCGGCAACCCTCCCTATCTCTGTAACCTCCTCCTGCCCCTACACCCATCCCTATCTCTGTAACCTCCTCCAGCCCCTACACCCCTCCATATCTCTGTAACCTCCTCCAGCCCCTACACCCATCCCTATCTCTGTGACCTCCTCCAGCCCCTACAACCCTCCCTATCTCTGTAACCTCCTCCAGCCCCTACAACCCTCCCTATCTCTGTAACCTCCTCCAGCCCCTACACCCCTCCCTATCTCTGTAACCTCCTCCAGCCCCTACACCCATCCCTATCTCTGTAACCTCCTCCAGCCCCTACACCCCTCCCTATCTCTGTAACCTCCTCCAGCCCCTACACCCATCCCTATCTCTGTAACCTCCTCCAGCCCCTACAACCTTCCCTATCTCTGTAACCTCCCCCAGCCCCTACAACGCTCCCTATCTCTGTAACCTCCTCCAGCCCCTACACCCCTCCCTATCTCTGTAACCTCCTCCAGCCCCTACAAACTTCCCTATCTCTGTAACCTCCTCCAGCCCCTACACCCCTCCCTATCTCTGTAACCTCCTCCAGCCCCTACACCCCTCCCTATCTCTGTAACCTCCTCCAGCCCCTACAACCCTCCCTATCTCTGTAACCTCCTCCAGCCCCTACACCCCTCCCTATCTCTGTAACCTCCTCCAGCCCCTACACCCCTCCCTATCTCTGTAACCTCCTCCAGCCCCTACACTCCTCCCTATCTCTGTAACCTCCTCCAGCCCCTACACCCCTCCCTATCTCTGTAACCTCCTCCAGCACCTACACCCCTCCCTATCTCTGTAACCTCCTCCAGCCCCTACAACCCTCCCTATCTCTGTAACCTCCTCCAGCCCCTACACCCTCCCTATCTCTGTAACCTCCTCCAGCCCCTACACCCCTCCCTATCTCTGTAACCTCCTGCAGCCCCTACAACCCTCCCTATCTCTGTAACCTCCTCCAGCCCCTACAACTCTCCCTATCTCTGTAACCTCCTCCAGCCCCTACAACTCCTCCCTATCTCTGTAACCTCCTCCAGCCCCTACAACCCCCCATCTCTGTAACCTCCTCCAGCCCCTACACCCCTCCCTATCTCTGTAACCTCCTCCAGCCCCTACATCCCTCCCTATCTCTGTAACCTCCTCCAGCCCCTACACCCCTCCCTATCTCTGTAACCTCCTCCAGCCCCTACACCCCTCCCTATCTCTGTAACCTCCTCCAGCACCTACACCCCTCCCTATCTCTGTAACCTCCTCCAGCCCCTACAACCCCTCCCTATCTCTGTAACCTCCTCCAGCCCCTACACCCCTCCCTATCTCTGTAACCTCCTCCAGCCCCTACACCCCTCCCTATCTCTGTAACCTCCTGCAGCCCCTACACCCCTCCCTATCTCTGTAACCTCCTCCAGCCCCTACAACTCTCCCTATCTCTGTAACCTCCTCCAGCCCCTACAACCCCCCCATCTCTGTAACCTCCTCCAACCCCTACACCCCTCCCTATCTCTGTAACCTCCTCCAGCCCCTACATCCCTCCCTATCTCTGTAACCTCCTCCAGCCCCTACACCCCTCCCTATCTCTGTAACCTCCTCCAGCCCCTACACCCCTCCCTATCTCTGTAACCTCCTCCAGCCCCTACAACTCTCCCTATCTCTGTAACCTCCTCCAGCCCCTACAACTCTCCCTATCTCTGTAACCTCCTCCAGCCCCTACACCCCTCCCTATCTCTGTAACCTCCTCCAGCCCCTACAACTCTCCCTATCTCTGTAACCTCCTCCAGCCCCTACAACCCTCCCTATCTCTGTAACCTCCTCCAGCCCCTACAACCCTCCCTATCTCTGTAACCTCCTCCAGCCCCTACACCCCTCCCTATCTCTGTAACCTCCTCCAGCCCCTAACCCCCTCCCTATCTCTGTAACCTCCTCCGGCCTCTACACCCCTCCCTATCTCTGTAACCTCCTCCAGCCCCTACGACCCTCCCTATCTGTAATCTCCTCCAGCCCCTACACCCGTCCCTATCTCTGTAACCTCCTCCAGCCCCTACAACCCTCCCTATCTCTGTAACCTCCTCCAGCCCCTACACCCCTCCCTATCTCTGTAACCTCCTCCAGCCCCTACACCCCTCCCTATCTCTGTAACCTCCTCCAGCCCCTACACCCCTCCCTATCTCTGTAACCTCCTCCAGACCCTACACCCCTCCCTATCTCTGTAACCTCCTCCAGCCCCTACAACCCTCCCTATCTCTGTAACCTCCTCCAGCCCCTACAACCCTCCCTCTCTCTGTTACCTCCTCCAGCCCCTACAACCCTCCCTATCTCTGTAACCTCCTACAACCCTCCGAGATCTCTGCGCTCCTCCAATTCCGGCCTCTCGAGCATCCCCCGATTCCCATCGCTCCACCATTGGCGGCCGTGCCTTCAGCTGCCTGGGGGGGGCCCTGAGCTCTGGAATTCGCTCCCTAAACCTCTTCACCTCTCTCTCTCTCTCTCCTCCTTTAAGACGCTGCTTATAAACGGACCTCTTTGACTGAGCTTTCACTCACCCGTCCCTAATGTCTCCGTGTGTCCCCGGATCAGATTCTGTCTGAGTTATGCTTCCCTGAAGTGACTTGGGGAGATTTCAGTCTGTGAAAAGGGACCAAAGCTCCCTTGAATGCTGTAAGCCATAAAACAGCTCGCAATGGGTTAAACTACATAGCCAGTGGGTGCCAGGAGGATGCTTCTCCTTCCTGCTCATTCCTTGCCTTGGAGACCAGTTAGCGCTGGGTAATGGGGGTGATTGCCTCCTTGTGGAGAGAGTCACCCCGGAAACCGAGCCGAACTCCAGCACAGGATTAACAAGGAGAGGGGGCCGAGGGATCAGTTAACTTACAGCAGACCCAGTGGGGGGATATCAGAGAGACAGACCCGCGTCCCGTCACCGTGTGGGGGAATCACAGACCCGCGTCCCGTCACCGTGTGGGGGAATCACAGACCCGCGTCCCGTCACCATGTGGGGGAATCACAGACACAGACCCGCGTCCCGTCACCGTGTGGGGGAATCACAGACACAGACCCGCGTCCCGTCACCGTGTGGGGGAATCACAGACACAGACCCGTCACCGTGTGGGGAATCACAGACACAGACCCGTCACCGTGTGGGTGAATCGCAGACACAGACCCATCACTGTGTGGGGGAATCACAGACACAGACCCACATCCCGTCACCGTGTGGGGGAATCGCAGACCCGCGTCCCGTCACCGTGTGGGGGAATCACAGACACAGACCCGCGTCCTGTCACCGTGTGGGGGAATCACAGACACAGACCCGCGTCCCGTCACCGTGTGGGGGAATCACAGACCCGCGTCCCGTCACCATGTGGGGGAATCACAGACACAGACCCGCGTCCCGTCACCGTGTGGGGGAATCACAGACACAGACCCGCGTCCCGTCACCGTGTGGGGGAATCACAGACACAGACCCGTCACCGTGTGGGGGAATCACAGACACAGACCCGTCACCGTGTGGGTGAATCGCAGACACAGACCCATCACTGTGTGGGGGAATCACAGACACAGACCCACATCCCGTCACCGTGTGGGGGAATCGCAGACCCGCGTCCCGTCACCGTGTGGGGGAATCACAGACACAGACCCGCGTCCTGTCACCGTGTGGGGGAATCACAGACACAGACCCGCGTCCTGTCACCGTGTGGGGGAATCACAGACACAGACCCGTCACCGTGTGGGGGTATCAGAGAGACAGACCCGCGTCCCGTCACCGTGTGTGACAGAGTTCCCTCGGAGCTGCGTTGAGGTCAGTGGTAGGAGGTGTGAGTGATTGACTCTGCTCTCTGTCAGCCTGCCTTCTCTCTGAAAGGATTCGCTGAGTTCCCGACTCGCTTGGTTAATAAATAATTAGGTGAAAGCAGCCTGGATTGATCAGTGTGTTGCAATCGTCTTATCGAGCTTGGAGAAAGAAAGATTTCATAGCACACAAACCAGCCAGTGACTACCACATTCAGTCCCCTGTCACTTTACTCGCTGAATGTCTGTACAGGAGTGACCGAGCTCACTCTCAATTCTATCTGCCTGTCGCTTGATATGATAATGGTGTTTTGCAGTAAAATAGCATTCGATTGCCACTGACTGGTCTACAGCACAGAGTTACCTACAATATTAAAGCACAGGAAAAGGCTATTCGGCCCATCACCTACCTCACCCCCGCACTTCACCTGACCCCCATTTCCATATCCATCTATTCCTATCACCCTCATGTGTTTATGCAGTTCCTCCCTTTATATAAATCAACACGATTCACCTCAACCAATCTGTCAGCTCTGACCCTCCGACAGCGCAGCACTCCCTCAACACTGACCCTCTGACAGCGCAGCACTCCCTCAACACTGACCCTCCGACAGTGCAGCGCTCCCTCAGCACTGACCCTCCGACAGTGCGGCGCTCCCTCAGCACTGACCCTCCGACAGCGCGGCACACCCTCAGCACTGACCCTCCGACAGTGCGGCGCTCCCTCAGCACTGACCCTCCGACAGTGCGGCGCTCCCTCAGCACTGACCCTCCGACAGTGCGGCACTCCCTCAGCACTGACCCTCCGACAGTGTGGCGCTCCCTCAACACTGACCCTTCGACAGCGCGGCGCTCCCTCAGCACTGACCCTCCGACAGCCTTGAGAAGGGGCTGAATGGGCCTCCTACTGTTCCTGTGTAACAGGCTTGAGGGGGGCTGAATGGCCTCCTCCTGTTCCTGTGCGCCCCATCCAAAGGGAATCCCTCAGAGAGCGGCACTGTCGAGAATGCTGCAGCTGGGACAGTTTACCTTGTGCTCACTGATGGTGTTTGCAAATCTTAAGTACAGAGGAAAGGACCACATTTAAATTTTAGGCACTAAGTGTCCCATCAAATAATTACAGGGCCTTGCCAAAATTCATTTGTGTGTCCCGCTCCGCGAGACTTGGCCTCGAACCCCACTTCAGAAAAAAGTGCATAATTCTCTTTAAGGTTTACTGGTTTAAGTTCCCCCTGTTTGTATTGTAAGCAAAACCCCTTCAGGCTGTGTCTGTGTGTAGCAGGTTACGGGTCATTCAGCAACAGGTACCAGCTGTACCGTAGCTGCATTGTACCTGGCCACGGACGTACAGTCAGATTTCTCTCTGCACCTCACTGGACAGGAGATAGAGAGAGAGAGCGTGAGGGAGAGAGCGTGAGGGAGAGAGAGAGGGAGAGGGAGAGAGAGAGAGAGAGCTTCAGGGGGAGAGAGAGAGAGCGTGAGGGAGAGAGCGTGAGGGAGAGAGAGAGCGTGAGGGAGAGAGAGAGAGCGTGAGGGAGAGAGAGAGTGAGTGAGGGGGCGAGAGAGCACGTGAGGGATGAGAGAGTGCGTGAGGGGGCGAGATAGAGCGCGTGAGGTGGAGAGAGCACGTGAGGGGGAGAGTGGGAGAGAGAGCGTGAGGGGGAGAGAGAGAGAGAGCGTGAGGGGGAGAGAGAGAGAGCATGAGGGGGAGAGAGAGAGAGCATGAGGGAGAGAGAGAGAGCGAGAGAGAGAGGGTGTGAGGGAGAGAGCGTGAGGGAGAGAGCGTGAGGGAGAGAGCATGAGGGAGAGAGCATGAGGGAGAGGATATGAGGGAGAAGGCGTGAGGGAGAGGGCATGAGGGAGAGAGCGTGAGGGAGGAGAGAACATGAGGGAGCGTGAGGGAGGGAGAGAGCGTGAGGGAGGGAGAGAGCGTGAGGGAGGGAGAGAGCATGAGGGAGGGAGAGAGCGTGAGGGAGCGAGAGGGAGCGAGAGGGAGGGAGAGGGAGGGAGAGGGAGGGAGAGGGAGGGAGAGAGCGCGTTAGGGGGGAGAGAGCATGAGGGAGGGAGAGAGCGTGAGGGAGGGAGAGAGCGTGAGGGAGGGAGAGATTGTGAGGGAGAGAGAAAGCACGAGGAAGAGAGCGTGAGGGAGAGAGAAAGCATGAGGGAGAGAGCATGAGGGAGAGGGAGAGAGAGCGTGAGGATGAGGGAGAGAGAGAGAGAGTGTGAGGGAGAGAGAAAGAGAGCAGGAGGGGGAGGGAGAGAGAGAGGGAGAGGGAGAGAGAGAGAGAGAGCGTGAGGGAGAGAGAGAGCGTGAGGGAGAAAGCGTGAGGGAGAGAGTGTGAGGGAGAGAGCATGAGGGAGAGGGAGAGAGAGAGAGTGTGAGGGAGAGAGAAAGAGAGCGTGAGGGAGAGGGAGAGAGAGAGAGAGCGTGAGGGAGAGAGAAAGAGAATGAGGGAGAGGGAGAGAGAGAGCATGCGAGGGAGAGAGTGAGAGAGAGAAAGAGAGCACACGAGGGAGAGAGAAAGAGAGAGAGCGAGTGTGAGGAAGAGAGAAAGAGAGAGAGCGAGCATGAGGAAGAGAGAAAGACAGAGAGCAAGCATGAGGGAGAGAGAAAGAGAGAGAGCGAGTGTGAGGGAGAGAGAAAGAAAGAGAGCGAGCATGAGGGAGAGAGAAAGAGAGAGAGCGAGCGTGAGGGAGAGAGAAAGGGAGAGAGCGAGCGTGAGGGAGAGAGAGAGAGAGAGAGAGCGTGAGGGAGAGAGAAAGAGAGAGAGTGCGAGGGGGAGAGAGAGAGCGTGTGAGGGGGTGAGAGAGAGCATGTGAGGGGGGCGAGAGAGAGCGCAAGAGGGGGCGAGAGAGAGAGAGCGTGAGGGGGCGAGAGAGAGCACATGAGGGGGCGAGAGAGAGTGCGTGAGGGGGTGAGAGAGAGAGAGTGAGGGGGCGAGAGAGAGAGAGTGAGGGGGAGAGAGAGAGAGCGTGAGGGGGAGAGAGAGAGAGCATGAGGGGGAGAGAGAGAGAGTGTGAGGGGGAGAGAGAGAGACATCATGAGGGGAGAGAGAGAGAGCATGAGGGGGAGAGAGAGAGAGAGCATGAGGGGGAGAGAGAGAGAGTGTGAGGGGGAGAGAGAGAGAGTGTGAGGGGGAGAGAGAGAGAGAGCGAGAGGGAGAGGGCGTGAGGGAGAGAGCGTGAGGGAGAGAGAAAGAGAGCAGGAGGGAGAGGGGGAGAGAGAGGGAGAGGGAGAGAGAGAGAGACAGAGTGTGAGGGAGAGAGAGAGCATGAGGGAGAGAGAGAGCATGAGGGAGAGAGCGTGAGGGAGAAAGCATGAGGGAGAGAGCGTGAGGGAGAGAGTGTGAGGGAGAGAGTGTGAGGGAGAGAGCGTGAGGGAGAGAGCGTGAGGGAGAGGGAGAGAGAGAGTGTGTGAGGGAGAGAGAAAGAGAGCGTGAGGGAGAGGGAGAGAGAGAGAGAGAGCGTGAGGGAGAGGGAGAGAGAGAGAGTGTGAGGGAGAGAGAAAGAGAACGAGGGAGAGGGAGAGAGAGAGCATGCGAGGGAGAGAGTGAGAGAGAGAAAGAGAGAGAGCGCACGAGGGAGAGAGAAAGAGAGAGAGCGAGCGTGAGGAAGAGAGAAAGAGAGAGAGCGAGCATGAAGAAGAGAGAAAGACAGAGAGCGAGCGTGAGGGAGAGAGAAAGAGAGAGAGCGAGTGTGAGGGAGAGAGAAAGAGAGAGAGCGAGCGTGAGGGAGAGAGAAAGAGAGAGAGCGAGCGTGAGGGAGAGAGAAAGAGAGAGAGCGAGCGTGAGGGAGAGAGAAAGAGAGAGAGAGAGCGTGAGGGAGAGAGAAGAGAGAGAGTGCGAGGG
>NW_024470958.1:0-31514 GCF_017639515.1 Carcharodon carcharias
CCCCAACCTCAACCCCTCCCCCTCCCCCAACCTCAACCCCTCCACCTCCCCCAACCTCAACCCCTCCCCCTCCCCCAATCTCAACCCCTCCGCCTCCCCCAACCTCAACCTGTCCCCCTCCCCCAACCTCAACCCCTCCCCCTCCCACCAACCTCAACCCTGCCCCCTCCCCAACATCAACCCCTCCACCTCCCCCAACATCAACCCCTCTCCCTCCTCAACCTCAACCCCTCCCCCAACCTCAACCCCTCCCCCAAACTCAAACCTCAAACCCTCCCCCCAATCTCAACCCCGCCCATTCCCCAACCTCAACCCCGCCCCCTCCCAATCCTCAACCACTCAGCCTTCCCCCTCCTCCAACCACTCCCCCAACCTCTCTCCCTCCCCCATCGCCTCCCCCAACCTCAATCCCACCCCAAACCGCAAAACCTCCCCCAACCCCTCCCCTAACCCCACCCCCAACCTCAACCCTGCCCCAAACCGCAAACTCTCCCCCTCCTCAACCTCAACCCCTCCCCCAACCTCAACCCCACCCCCAAACTCAACCCCTCCCCCAACATCAACCCCTCCCCCTCCTCAACCTCAACCTCTCCCTCAACCACAACCCCTCCTCAACCTCAACCCCACCCCCAACCTCAACCTCTCCCCCAACCTCAACCCCTCCCCCAACATCAACCCCTCCCCCTCCTCATCCTCAACCCCTCCCCCAAACTCAACCCCCCCTCCCTCAACCCCTCCCCACCTCAACCTCAACCCTCCCCCTCCTCAACCTCAGCCCCTACCCCAACCTCAACACCTCCCCCAAACTCAAACCTCAAACCCTCCCCCCAACCTCAACATCTCCCCCCAACCTCAACCCCTCCCCAACCTCAACCCCGCTCCTTCCACAACCTCAACCCCTCCCCATCGCACTCCCTACGCCCAAACTCAACCCCGCCCCCTCCACCAACTTCAGCCCCTCCCCCTCCCCCAAACTCAACCACTCCCCCAACCTAAACCCTGCCCTTTCCACAACCACAACCCCTCCCCATCCCACCCCTACCCCAACACTCAACCCCACCCCCTCCACCAACCTAGTCCTTCCCCCTCCCCCAACCTCAACCCCGCCCCTTCCACAACCGCAACCCCTCCCCATCCTACCCCCTACACCCAAACTCAACACCGTCCCCTCCACCAACCTCAGCCCCTCCCCTTCCCCAACCTCAACGCCTCCCCCAACCTCATCCTCAACCCCTCCCCAACCCACAACCTCATCCCCTCCCCCTCCCCATCCTCAACCCCTCCCCCTCCCCAACCTCAACCCCAGCCCCTCGCCCAACCTCAACCCCATCCCCAACCTCAACCCCTCCCCTCCTCAACCTCAACCCCTCCCCTCCCCCAACCTCAACGCCACCCCCTCCCCAACCTCAACCCCAACCCCTCGCCCAAACCTGCCCCTCCCCCAACCTCATCCCCTCCCCCTCCCCAACCTCAACCCCTCCCCCAAACTCAACCCTCCCCCTCCTCAACCTCAACCCCTCCCCTCCCCCAACATCAACCACAACCCCTCCCCAACCACAACCCCACCCCCTCGCCCAACCCCGCCACTCCCCCAACCTCAACCCCTCCCCATCCCCCAAATTCAACACCTCCGCAACCTAAACCCCACCTCCTCCACCAACCTCAGCCCCTCCCCCTCCCCCAACACCTCCCCCAACCCCTCCGCTTCCCCCAACCTCAACCCCTCCCCCAACCTCAACCTCTCCCCCTCCCTCAACCCCTCCCCCAAACCATCCACCTGCCCCAACCTCAACCCCTCCCCCTCCCCCAACACCTCCCCAAACCATCCCCCAAACTCAACCCCTCCCCTCCCCCTCCCCCAACCTCAACCCCTCCCCCAACCTCAACCCCACCCCCTCCCCCTCCCCCAACCTCAACCCCTCCCCCAAACTCAAGCCCTCCCCCTCCCCCTCCCCAACCTCAACCCCTTCCCCACCCCCAACCTCAACCCGTCCCCCTCCCCCAAACCCTCCCCCAAACTCAACCCCTCCCCCAACCTCTACCCCACCCCCTCCCCTCCCCCAAACTCAACCCCTGCCCCTCCCCAACCTCAAACCCTCCCCCAACCTCAACCCCTCCCCCAACCTCAACCCCTCCCCCAACCTCAAACCCACCCCCTCCCTCCCCCAAACCCTCCGCCTCCCCCAACCTCAACCCCTCCCCCAACCTCAACCCCTCCCCCAACCTCAACCCCACCCCCTCCCTCCCCCAAACCCTCCTCCTCCCCCAACCTCAACTCCTCCCCCTCCCACCAACCTCAACCCTGCCCCCTCCGCAACATCAACCCCTCCACCTCCCCCAACCTCAACCCCTCCCCCTCCCCCAACCCCTCCCCCTCCCCCAACCCCTCCCCCTCCCCCAACCTCAACCCCTCCACCTCCTCCTCCCCAACTCCTCCCCCACCCCCTCCGCCTCCCCCAACCTCAACACCTGCCCCTCCCCCTCCCCTTCCCCAACCTCAACCCCTCCCCCAACCTCAACCCCTCCCCCTCCCCAACACCTCCCCCAACCTGTCCGCCAACCCCTCCGCCTCCCCCAACCTCAACCTCTCCCCCTCCCCCTCCCCCAACCTCAACCCCTCCCCCTCCCCAACCCCTCCCCCAACCTCAACCCCTCCGCCTCCCCCAACCTCAACCCCTCACCCTCCCCCAACCTCAACCCCGCCCTTTCCCCCTCCCCAACCTCAACCCCTCCCCAACCCCAACCTCAACCCCTCCCCAACCCCAACCTCAACCTCTCCCCCAACCTCAACCCATCCCCCTCCCCCAACCTCAACTCCTCCCCCTCCCACCAACCTCAACCCTGCCCCCTCCCCAACATCAACCCATCCCCCTCCCCCAACCTCAACCCCTCCCCCTCCCACCAACCTCAACCCCTCCCCCTCCCACCAACCTCAACCGTGCCCCCTCCCCAACATCAACCCCTCCACCTCCCCCAACCTCAACCCCTCCCCATCCTGAATCTCAACCCCTCCCCCTCCCCAACCTCAACCCCTCCCCCAAATTCAACCCCTCCCCCAACCTCAACCCCTCCACCAACCTCAACTCCTCGCCCTCCCCCAACCTCAACCCCTCCCCCCCCCAACATCATCCCCTCCCCCTCGCCCAACCCCACCCACTCCCCCAACCGCAACCCCTCCACCTCCCCAACCTCAACACCTCCCCTCCCCTAACCTCAACACCTCACCCTCCCGCCAACCTCTACGCCGCCCCCTCAACCAACCCCTCCCTCTCCCCCAACCTCAACCCCTCCCCCTCCCCAACCTCAACCCCTCCCCCTCACCCTCCACCAACATCAACCCCTCCCTCTCCACACACCCAACCTCAACCCCTCCCCCTTCTCCAACCTCAACTCCTCCCCCTCCCCAACCTGAACCCCTCCCCCGAAGCTAAAACCTCCCCCAAAATCAACCACTCCTCCTCCCCAACCTCAACCCACCCCTGAAGCTCAAACCCTCCCCCAAAATCAACCCTTCCTCCTCCCCAACTTCAACCGCTCCCCCTCCTCCAACCTCAACCCCTCCCCTCCTCCAACCCCTCCCCCTCCTCCAACCGCTCCCCCACCCCAACCCGTCCCCCTCCCCAACCCCTCCCCCACCCGAACCTCAAACGCTCCCCCTCCCCCAACTCCAACCCCTCCCCAACCGCCAAACCCAACCCCGCCACCTTCCCAACCCCTCCCCCACCCCGAAACGCAACCACGCCCCCTCCCCAACCCCTCCCCCGCACCCAACATCAACCTCTCCCAAAACCTCAACCCTTCCCCCAACCTCAACCCCTCCCCCAACCCCAACCCCTCCCCCAATCTCAACCCCTCCCCCAACCTCAACCCCTCCCACAAACTCAACCCTTCCCCAACTTCAACCCCTTCCCCAACTTCAACCTCTTCCACAACCTCAACCCCTCCCCCAACCTCAACCCCTCCCACAAACTCAACCCTTCCCCCAACTTCAACCCCTTCCCCAACCTCAACCCCTCGGCCAGCCCCTACCACTTCCCCAGATCCAATCATGCCCCCAACCTCAGCCCCTCCCCCAACCCCAACCCTTCCCCCAACCACAACCCTTCCCCCAACCTCAACCCCTCCCCCAACCCCAAACCCTCCCCCAACTTAACCCCTCCCCCAAACTCAACCTCTTCCACAACCTCAACCCCTCCCCCAACCTCAACCCCTCCCACAAACTCAACCCTTCCCCCAACTTCAACCCCTTCCCCAACCTCAACCCCTCGGCCAGCCCCTACCACTTCCCCAGATCCAATCACGCCCCCAACCACAACCCTTCCCCCAACCTCAACCCCTCCCCCAACCCCAAACCCTCCCCCAACTTAACCCCTCCCCCAAACTCAACCTCTTCCACAACCTCAACCCCTCCCCCAACCTCAACCCCTTCCCCAACCTCAACCCCTCGGCCAGCCCCTACCCCTTCCCTAGATCCAACCCCGTGCCCAACCTCAACCCCTGCCCCAACCCCAACCCCTCCCCCAAACTCAACCCCTCATCAACCCACTCCCCTCCCTCAAACTCAAAGCTTCCCACTCCTCCAACCTCTCCCCCTCCACCAACACCTCCCCCTCCACCAACCCCAACCACTCCCCCAACCTCAACACCTCACCCAAGCCCTCCCCCATACTCAACTCCTCCCCAACCCCTCCCTCTCCATCAACCCCTCCTCCTCCACAACCCCTCCCCCGCACCCAACCTCAACCCTCCTCTGTCCCCACTCTCAAACCCTCCCCCACACCCAAACCCAACCCCGCGCCCTCCCCAACACCTCCACCACCCCCAACCTCAACCCCTCCACCTCCCAGCAACCTCACCCCCTCACCCTCCCCAACCTCAACCCCTCCCCCTCCCCCAACATCAACCCCTGCCCCTCACCCAACCCCACCCACTCCCCCAACCTCAACCACTCCACCTCCCCCAACCTCAACCCCTCCCCCTCCCCTAACCTCAACACCTCACCCTCCCACCAACATTAAAACCTCACCCTCCCCCACCCCCAACCTCAACCCCTCTCCCTTCTCCAACCTCAACCCCTCCCTCTCCACCAACCTCAACCCCTCCCCCTCCCCAAACTCAACCCCTCCCCTCCACTCCACCAACATCCACCCCTCCCCAACCTCAACCCCTCCCCCTCCCCAACCTCAACCCCTCCACTCCCCAACCTCATCCCCTCCCCCTCCCCAACCTCAACCTCTCCTCCTCCTCCAACCTCAACCCCTCCCCCTCCTCCAACCTCAACCCCTCCCCCTCCTCCAACCTCAACCCCTCCCCCTCCTCCAACCGCTCCCCCACCCACAATCCCACCCTCTCCCCCAACCCCTCCCCTCCCCAAACTCAAACCCTCCCCCTCCCCCAAACCCAACCCCTCCCCAACTGCCAAACCCAACCCGCCCCCTTCCCAACCCCTCCCCCACCCCGAAACGCAACCACGCCCCCTCCCCAACCCCTCCCCCGCACCCAACATCAACCACTCCCCCAACCACAACCCTTCCCCTAACCTCAACCCCTCCCCCAACACCAACCCCTCCCCCAAACTCAACCCCTCCCCAAAACTCAACCCCTTCCACAACCTCAACCCCTCCCCAACCTCAAACCCTCCCACAAACTCAACCTCTCCCCCAACCTCAATCCCTTCCCCAACCTCAGCACCTCCCCCCAACCCCAACCCTTCCCCAACCTCAACCCCTGCCCCAAACCCAACCCCTCACCCAAACTCAACCCCTCCCCAACCCACTCCCCCCTCAAACTCAAAGCTTCCCACTCCTCCAACCTCTCCCCGTCCACCAACACCTCCCCCTCCCCCAACCCCTCCCCGTCCCCCTGCTCCAACCCCACCCGAACCCCAAAATCAACCCCGCCCCCTCCCCAACCCCTCCCCCGACCCCAACCTCAACCCCTCCCTCAACCTCATCACCTCATCCAACCCCAAACCCTCCCCCAAATTCAAACCTCCCCCAACCTCAACCCTTCCCCCAACCCCAACCCCTCTCCCAAACTCAACCCCTCCCCCAACTTCAACACCTCCCCCAACCCCAACCACTCCCCCAAACTCAACCGGTCCCCTCCCTCTCCCCAAACCCTCCTCCAAGCTCAACCCCTCCACCAAACTCAACCCCACCCCAAAACTCAACCCCTCCCCAAACTCAACCCCACCCCAAAAATCAATCCCTCCCCCAAACTCAACCCGTCCCCTCCCCCTCCCCTCCCTAAACCCTGCCGCAAGCTCAACCCCTCCTCCAAACTCAACCCCACCCCCAAACTCACTCCCTCCCCTCCCCCTCCTCAACCCCTTCGCCAAACTCAACCCCTCCCCTCTCCCTCCCCAACCACTCCCCTAATCTCAACCCCTACCCCAACCTCAACAAATCCCCCAACCTCAACCCTTCCCCCAACCCCAACCCCTCCCCAAGCCCTCCCCAACCCACTCCCCTCCCTCAAACTCAAAGCCTCCCCCTCCCTCAACCACTCCCCCTCCACCAACCCCTCCCATCTCCAGCAACCCCACCACCTCCGCCAACCTATCCCCTGCCCCCAACCTTAACCCTCCCCCGCCACCAACCTCAACCCCTCCCCCACCGTAAAACCCAACCCCGCGCCCACCCCAACCCCTCCCAACGCCCAAAACACTCCCCCGCACCCACATCAACCCCTCCCCCAAACTCAACCCCTCCCCCAAACTCACTCCCTCCCCTCCCCCTCCTCAACCCCTCCCCCAAACTCAACCCCTCCCCCAACCTCAACCCCTCCCCTCTCCCTCCCCAACCACTCCCCTAATCTCAACCCCTACCCCAACCTCAACACATTCCCCAACCTCAACCCCAACCCCTCCCCAAGCGCTCCCCAACCCACTCCCCTCCCTCAAACTCAAAGCTTCCCCCTCCCTCAACCACTCCCCCTCCACCAACCCCTCCCACCTCCAGCAACCCCTCCACCTCCCCCAACCCCTCCACCTCCCCCAACCCATCCCCTGCCCCCAACCTTAACCCTCCCCCGCCCCCAACCTCAACCCATCCCCCACCGTAAAACCCAACCCCGCGCCCACCCCAACCCCTCCCAACCCCCAAGCACTCCCCCGCCCCCACATCAACCCCTCCCCCAAACTCAACACCTCCCCCACACTCAACCCCGCCCCTCCCCCTCCCCAACCCCTCCCCAAAACTCAACTCCTCCCCCAAACTCAACCCCTCCCCCAACCTCAACCACTTGCCTCCCCCTCCCCAAACCTCCCCCAACCTCAACCCATCCCCCAACCCCAACCCCTCCCCATCCTCTCCCTAACCCACTCCCCTCCCTCAAACTCAAAGCCTCCCCTCCCCCAACCACTCTCCCTTCTCCAAACCCTCCCCCTCCACCAACCCCTCCACCTCCCCCAACCCGTCGCCTGCCCCCAACCTCAACCCTTCCCCACCTCAACTTCAACCCTCCCCTACCCTAAAACCCAACCCCGCACCCTCCCCAACACCTTCCCCACCCCCAAACCCTCCCCCATCCCCACATCAAACCCTCCCCCAACCTCAACCCCTCCCCCAACCCCAACCCTTCCCCAAACTCAACCCTTCCCCAAACTCAACCCCTCCCCAACCCACTCCCCTCCCTCAAACTCAAAGCCTACCACTCCCCCAACCCCTCACCCTCCACCAAGCCCTCCCCCTCCCCCACCTCTAAACCCAAACCCGCCCCCTCCACAATCCGTGTCCCACCCCCAAACCCAACCCCTAAACCCAACCCTCCTGTCCCCAATCCGTCCCCCACCCCCAAACCCAACCCCGCCCCCTCTCCAACCCCTCCCCTGCCCCCAAACTCAACAGCGCCCCCAGCCCCAACCCCTCCCCAACCTCAACCCCTCCCCCAACATCAACCCCTCCCCCAACATCAACCGCTCCCCCAACCCCTTCCCCAACCCACTCCCCTCCCTCAAACTCAAAGCCTCGCCATCCCCAACCCCTCCCCCCCTCAACCTCAACCCCTCGAACAACACCAACCCCTCCCCCAACCCCAATCCTTCCCCCAACCTCAACCCCTCCCCCAACCCCAACCCCTCCCCCAATCTCAACCCCTTCCCTAACCTCAAACCCTCCCCCAACCCTGCCCCTCCCACAAACCCAACCCCGCCCCCTCCCCAACCCCTCCCCCAAACTCAACCCCTCCCCCAACCTCAACCCCTCCCTTCCCCCTCCCCAACCCCTGCCCCAAACTCAACCCCTCCCCCAAACTCAACCCCTCCCCTCCCCCTCCCCAAACCCTCCCCCAACCTCAACCCCTCCCCCAACCTCAACCCCTCCCCCAACCTCAACTCCTCCCTCAACCCCAACCCCTCCCCAACCCACTTCCCTCCCTCAAACTCAAAGCCTCCCCCTCCCCCAACCACTCCCCCCTCCACCAACCCCTCCACTTCCCTCATCCAATCCCCTGCCCCCATCCTCAACCCTCCCCCGCCCCCATCCTCAACCCCTCCCCCACCGTAAAACCCAACCCCGTGCCCTCCCCAACCCATCACCCACCCCCAAACACTCCCCCGCCCCCACATCAACACCTCCCCAAACTCAACCCCTCTCCCAAACTCAACCCCTCCCCCAAACTCAACCCCTCTCCCCAACCCAAACCCCTTCCTCAAACTCAAAGCCGCCCCCTCCCCCAACCCCTCCCCATCAAGATGCCCCAACACCTCCCCCACCCCCAAACCCAACCCCGCCCCCTCTCCAACCCCTCCCCTGCCCCCAAACTCAACAGCGCCCCCAGCCCCAACCCCTCCCCAACCTCAACACCTCCCCCAACATCAACCCCTCCCCCAACATCAACCGCTCCCCCAACCCCTTCCCCAACCCACTCCCCTCCCTCAAACTCAAAGCCTCGCCATCCCCAACCCCTCCCCCCCTCAACCTCAACCCCCTCGAACAACACCAACCCCTCCCCCAACCCCAATCCTTCCCCCAACCTCAACCCCTCCCCCAACCCCAACCCCTCCCCCAATCTCAACCCCTTCCCTAACCTCAAACCCTCCCCCAACCCTGCCCCTCCCACAAACCCAACCCCGCCCCCTCCCCAACCCCTCCCCCAAACTCAACCCCTCCCCCAACCTCAACCCCTCCCTTCCCCCTCCCCAACCCCTGCCCCAAACTCAACCCCTCCCCCAAACTCAACCCCTCCCCTCCCCCTCCCCAAACCCTCCCCCAACCTCAACCCCTCCCCCAACCTCAACCGCTCCCCCAACCTCAACTCCTCCCTCAACCCCAACCCCTCCCCAACCCACTTCCCTCCCTCAAACTCAAAGCCTCCCCCTCCCCCAACCACTCCCCCCTCCACCAACCCCTCCACTTCCCTCATCCAATCCCCTGCCCCCATCCTCAACCCTCCACCGCCCCCATCCTCAACCCCTCCCCCACCGTAAAACCCAACCCCGTGCCCTCCCCAACCCATCACCCACCCCCAAACACTCCCCCGCCCCCACATCAACACCTCCCCAAACTCAACCCCTCTCCCAAACTCAACCCCTCCCCCAAACTCAACCCCTCCCCTCCCCCTCCCCAAACCCTCCCCCAACCTCAACCCCTCCCCCAACCTCAACCCCTCCCCCAACCTCAACTCCTCCCTCAACCCCAACCCCTCCCCAACCCACTTCCCTCCCTCAAACCAAAGCCTCCCCCTCCCCCAACCACTCCCCCCTCCACCAACCCCTCCACTTCCCTCATCCAATCCCCTGCCCCCATCCTCAACCCTCCCCTGCCCCCATCCTCAACCCCTCCCCATCAACATGCCCCAACACCTCCCTCACCCCCAAACCCAACCCCGGCCCCTCCCCAACCCCTACCCCAAACTCAACCCCTCCCCTCCCCCTCCCCAAACCCTCCCCCAACCTCAACCCATCGCCCAACCATAACCCCTCCCCCAACCCCAACCCTTACCCAAACTCAACCCCTCCCCAACCCCTCCCCAACCCACTCCCCTCCCTCAAACTCAAAGCCTCCCCCTCCCCAACTCCTCCCCATCCCTGTGCCTCAACCCCTCCCCAACCCCCAAACCCATCCCCGCCCCCTCCCCAACCCCTCCCCGACCCCAACCTCAACCCCTCCCCCAACAACCCCCAAAACCAACCCTGCTACCTCCCCAACCCCTCCCCGACCCCAATCCCAACCCCTCCCTCAACCTCAACACCTCCCCCAACCCCAAGCCCTCCCCCAAACTCAACCCCTCCCCCAACTTCAACCCCTCCCCCAAACCCAACCCCTCCTCCTAAACTCAACCCCTCCCCTCCTCAATCCCTGCCCCAAACTCAACCCCTCCCCCAACCTCAACCCCTCCCCTCTCCCTCCCCAACCACTCCCCTAATCTCAACCCCTCCCCCAACCCCAAACCATCCCCAACCCCTCCTCAACCCACACCCGTCCCTCAAACTCAAAGCTTCCCCCTCCCCAAACCACTCCCCCTCCAGCAACCACTCCACCTCCCCCAACACTTCCCCTGCCGCCAACCTCAACCCTCCGCCGCCCCCAAACCGAACCCGTCCCCAACCCTAAAACCCAACCCCGTGCCCTCCCCAACCCCTCCCCAACCCCAAACCCTCCCCCGCCCCCCTACTCAACCCCTCCCCCAACCTCAACCGCTCCCCTCCCCTCCCCCTCCCCAACCCCTCCCCCAAACTTAACCGCTCCCCCAACCTCAACCCCTCCCCCAACCCCAACCCCTCCCCCAACCCCAACCCCTCCCCCAAACTCAAGCCCTCCCCAACCTCAACCCCTCCCCCAACCCCAACCTTTCCCCCAAACTCAACCCCTCCCCCAACCTCAGCCCCTCCCCCAACCCCAACCCCTCCCCCAAACACAAACCCTCCCCAAACCCTCCCCAACCCACTCCCCTCCCTCAAACCCCTCCCCCTCCACCAAGCCCTCCCCCAACACCTCCCCCACCTCTAAACACAAACCCGCCCCCTCCCCAATCCATGTCCCAGCCCCAAACACAACACCTAAACCCAACCCCCCCGTCTCCAATCCGTCCCCCACCCACAAACCCAACCCCGCCCCCTCCCCAACCCCTCCCCCAACCTCAACACCTCCCCCAACCTCAACCCCTCCCCCAACATCAACCGCTCCCCCAACCCCAACCCCTCCCCCAAACCCAACCCCGCCCCCTCCCCAACCCCTCCCCCAACCTCAACACCTCCCCCAACCTCAACCCCTCCCCCAACATCAACCGCTCCCCCAACCCCAACCCCTCCCCCAAACCCAACCCCGCCCCCTCCCCAACCCCTCCCCCAACCTCAACACCTCCCCCAACCTCAACCCCTCCCCCAACATCAACCGCTCCCCAACCCCAATCCCTCCCCCAAACCCAACCCCGCCCCCTCCCCAACCCCTCCCCCAACCTCAACCCCTCCCCAACCTCAACCCCTCCCCCAAACCCAACCCCGCCCCCTCCCCAACACCTCCCCCAACCTCAACACCTCCCCAACCTCAACCCCTCCCCCAAACCCAACCCCTTCCCCAAACTGAACCCCTCCCCAAACTCAACCGCTCCCCCTCCCACTCCCCAAACCCTCCACAAAATTCAACCCCTCTCCCAAACTCAACCCCTCCCCCTAAACTCAACCCCTCCCCCAAACACAACCCCTCCACAAACTCAACCCCTCCTCTCTCACTCCCCAACCACTCCTCTAATCTCAACCCCTACCTCAACCTCAACACATCCCCCAACCTCAACACCTCCCCAAACCCCAACCCCTCCCCAAACCCTCACCATCCCACTCCCCTCCCTCAAACTCAAAGCCTCCCCCTCCCCCAACCATTCACCCTCCACCAACCCCTCCACCTCCACCACCTAATCCCCTGCACCCAACCTCAACCCTCCCCTGCCCCCAACTTCAACCCCTCCCCCACCGTAAAACCCAACCCCTCCCCCAACCCCAAACCCTCCCCCGCCCCCACATCAACCCCTCCCCCAACCTCAACCCCAACCCTTCCCCAACCCACTCCCCTCCCTCAAACTCAAAGCCTCCCCCTCCCTCAACCCCTCCCCGTCCGCCTGCCCCAACACCTCCCCCACCCCTAAACCCAACCCCGTCCCCTCCCCAACCCCTCCCCCGACCCCAATCTCAACCTCTCCCCAACCTCAACCGCTCCCCTCCCCCTCCACAACCCCTCCCCCAAACTCAAACAGTCCCCTCTCCCTCCCCAACCACTCCCCTAATCTCAAGCCCTACCCCAACCGCAACCCATCCCCCAACCTCAACCTTTCCCCCAACCCCTCCCCAACCCACTCCCCTCCCTCAAACTCAAAGCACCTCCTCCCCCAACCACTGCCCCTCCACCAGCCCCTCACCCACAACCAACACCTCCACCTCCCAAACCCGTCCCCTGCCCCCACCCCCAAACCCTCCCCCGCCCCCACATCTACCCCTCCCCCAACCTGAACCCCTCCCCAACCCCTGCCCCAAACCCTCTCCCACTCCCCCAACCCCGCCCCCTCCCCAACCCCTCCCCCAACCTCAACCCCTTCCCTTACCTCAAACCCTCCCCCTACCCCAACCCCTCCCCCAAACCCTCCCCCGCCCCCACATCTACCCCTCCCCCAACCTCAACCCCTCCCCAACCCCTGCCCCAAACCCTCTCCCACCCCCAAACCCAACCCCTCCCCGAACACTTCCTCAACTCCTTCCCCAACAACCCCTCCCCCAACCCCAGCCCTTCCCTCAAATTCAACCCCTCCCCCAACCTCAACCCTTCCCTCAACCCCAACCCCTCCCCCAAACTCAATCCCTCCCCCAACTTCAACCCCTCCCCCAACCTCAACCCTTACCCCAACCCCAACCCCTCCCCCAAACTCAACACCTCCCCCAACTTCAACACCTCCCCCAACCCCAACCCCTCACCAACTCACTCCCCTCCCTCAAACTAAAAGCCTCCCCCTCCCCAACCCCTCGCCGCCCCCAACCTCAACCCCTCCCCCAACCCCTACCCCTCCCCCAAATTCAAGCCCTCCCCCAAACTCAATCCCTCCCCCAACCTCAACCCCTCCGCCAAATTCAACCCCTACCCAACCCCTCCCCAACCCTCCCTCAAACTCAAAGCCTCCCACTCCCCCAACCCTGCCCCCTCCCCAACCCCTCCCCCAACCTCAACCCCTTCCCTTACCTCAAACCCTCCCCCAACCCCAACCCCTCCCCCAAACCCAACCCCGCCCCCTCCCCAACCCCTCCCCCAACCTCAACCCCTCCCCAACCTCAACCCCTCCCTTAAACTCAACCCCTGCCCAAACCCTCCCCAACCCACTCCCCTCCCTCAAACTCAAAGCCTCTACCTCCCCAACCCCTCCCCCATCAACCTCAACCTCAACCCCTCGAAGAACGCCAACCCCTCCCCCTCTCTCAAATCCTCCCCCGACCCCAACCTCAACCCCCCCAACCCCAAGCCAATCCCCAAACTCAACCCCTCCAACAAACCCAACCCCATCCCCCTCCCCCTCCCAACCACTCCCCCCACCCCCTCCCAACCACTCCCCCCACCCCCAAACTCAAGCCTGCCCCAACACACACCCCTCCCTCAAAATCAAACACTCCCCCTCTACCAACACCTCCCCCAACCCCTCCCCGGCCCCAAACCTCAACCCTTCCCCATCCCCAACCTCAACCCTTCCCCCAACCTCAACCCCTCCCCCAACCCCAACCCCTCCCCAACCTCAACCCCAACCCCTCCCCAACCTCAACCCCTCCCCAACCCCTCCCCAACCCCAAATCCTCCCCCTCCTACAACCCCTCCCCAACACCAACCCCTCCCCAACCCCCTCCACTCCCCCGAACTCAAACCCTCCCCCTCAACCAACCCCTCCCCCTCCCCCAACCCCTCCCCCTCCCCAACCTCAACCCTACTCCCAACCTCAACCCCTCCCCTTCCCCAAACTCAACCCCTTCCCCTCCACCAACCCCTCCCCTTCCCCCTCCCCTTCCCCCTCCCCCAAGTTCAACCGCGTCCCCAACCTCAATCCCACCCCGAACCCCTCCCACAACACCAAAACTTCCCCCCTCTACCAACCCTTCCCCCAACCTCAACCCCTGCCCCTCCATCAACACTTCCCTCCCCCCTCCCTCAAACTCAACTGCACCCCCAACCTCAATCCCACCCCCAGCCCCTCCCACAACACCAACCCCGCCCCCCTCCACCAACCATTCGCCCAACCTCAACCCCTCCCCCAACCCATCACCCAACCTCAACCCCTCCCCCAACCTCAACCCCGACCCCAACCTCAACCCCGACCCCAACCTTAACCCCCCAACCTCTCCCCCAAACTCAACCCCAACCTCAACCCCGCCCCCAAACTTAACCCCTCCCCCAAACCCTCCCCAGCCCCTCCCCAAACCCTCCCCCTCCTCCAAACTCAACCCCCCCAACCCCTCACCTCCCCCAAACTCAAACCCTCCCCCTCCCACCCCCCCCATCCCCATCCCCCTCCCCCTCCCCACCCCTCCCCCTCCCCAACAACTACCCCTCCCCAACCCCTCCCCCAGCCCCTTCCCCCTCGCCCCTCACCCCTTATCCTTCACCCCTTCCCCCTCGACCATCCCCTTCACCCCTCTCCCTCCCCCTGCGCCCCTCACCCTCGTCCCTCCTCCTTGCCCCTACCCTCCCCCTCACCCCTCCCCTCCCCCTCACACCTCCCCCACCCACTCGCTCCTCCAACTCCGCCTTCCTCTTCTCCCCTATTCCTCACCCCACCCCCTCCCCCTCGTCCCTCCCCCTCTACCTCATCCTTCTCCCTGCACCTCCTCCGTCCACTCCAGCTCGTCCCTCCCCCTCACCCCTCCCACTCACCCCTCCCCCTTCCCCTCACCCCTCCCTCTCGGCCCTCCCCCTTGTCCCTCCACCTCGCCCCTCCCCATCCCCTCGCCCCTTCCCCTCAAACTCTTCCCTCCAAACTCGCCCCTCCCCCTCTCCACACCCCCACCCACTCGACCCTTCCTCTCGTCCCCCCGCCTCGCCCCTCCCCCTTGCACTACCCCCCTCCCCCTTCCTCGTTCTCTCCCCTCCACCTTGTCCCTCCCCCTCGCACTCGCCCATCCCCCCCTCCCATTCCCCTTCCTCTCACCCTCCACCTCGTCACCCCACCTCGTCCCTCGCCCCTCCCCCTCGCCCCTCCCCTCCACCTTGCCCCTCGCACGTCCCCATCGACCCTCCCCGTCGTCCCTCCAACTCGACCCTCCCCATCCCCTCGACACTTCCGCTTATCCCTCCCCTCCACCTAGTCCCTCCCCCTCGCAACTGCCCCACCCCCTTGTCCCTCACCCCTCCCACTTGTTCCTCCACCTCTCTCTCGATCTTGCCCCTCCTCCTCCCCTTCCTCTTCCCCTCCACCCTGTCCCACCCCCTCGCCCATCCCCCACCCCTCCACCTCGCCCCCCCCCCCACGCTCATCCCTCCCCCTCGTCCTTCCCCTCACACTTTCCCCTCCCCCGCTCACTGACCCCTCGCCCTCATCTCCCCCTCTGCAAGCCCCTCCTCATACCCCTGTCGGAGGGTCAGTAATGAGGGAGAGCCGCACTGTCGGAGGGTCAGTGCTGAGGGAGAGCCGCACTGCCGGAGGGTCAGTGCTGAGGGAGAGCCGCACTGTCGGAGATTCAGTGCTGAGGGAGAGCCGCACTGTCGGAGGGTCAGTACTGAGGGAGAGCCGCACTGTCGGAGGATCATTACTGAGGGAGAGCCGCACTGTCGGAGGGTCAGTGCTGAGGGAGAGCCGCACTGTCGGAGATTCAGTGCTGAGGGAGAGCCGCACTGACGGAGGGTCAGTACTGAGGGAGAGCCGCACTGTCAGAGGGTCAGTACCGAGTGAGCACCGCACTGTCGGAGGGTCAGTGCTGAGGGAGAGCCGCACTGTCGGAGGGTCAGTACTGAGGGAGCGCCGCACTGTCGGAGGGTCAGTGCTGAGGGAGAGCCGCGCTGTGGGAGGGTCAGTACTGAGGGAGTGCCGCACTGTCGGAGGGTCAGTACTGAGGGAGTGCCGCACTGTCGGAGGGTCAGTACTGAGGGAGAGCTGCACTGTTGGAGGGTCAGTACTGAGGGAGAGCCGCACTGTCGGAGGGTCAGTACTGAGGGAGCGCTGCATTGTCGGAGGGTCAGTGCTGAGGGAGCGCCGAACTGTCGGAGGGTCAGTACTGAGGGAGCGCTGCATTGTCGGAGGGTCAGTGCTGAGGGAGAGCCACACTGTCGGAGGGTCAGTATTGAGAGAGAGCTGCAATGTCGGAGGGTCAGTACTGAGGGAGCGCCGCACTGTCGGAGGGTCAGTACTGAGGGAGTGCCGCACTGTCGGAGGGTCAGTTCTGAAGGAGAACCGCACTGTCGGAAGGTCAGTACAGAGGGAGAGCCGCACTGTTGGAGGGTCAGTGCTGAGGGAGTGCCGCACTGTCGGAGGGTCAGTTCTGAAGGAGAACCGCACTGTCGGAAGGTCAGTACTGAGGGAGAGCTGCACTTTCGGAGGGTCAGTACTGAGGGAGCGCTGCACTGTCAGAGGGTCAGTACTGAGGGAGCGCCGCACTGTCGGAGGGTCAGCACTGAGGGAGAGCCGCACTGTCGGAGGGTCAGTGCTGAGGGAGAGCCGCACTGTCGGAGGGTCATTACTGAGGGAGAGCCGCACTGTCAGAGGGTCAGTGTTGAGGGAGAGCCGCACTGTCGGAGGGTCAGTACTGAGGGAGCGCCGCACTGTCGGAGGGTCAGTACTGAGGGAGATCCGCACTGTCGGAGGGTCTGTACTGAGGGAGCGCCGCACTGTCAGAGGGTCAGTACTGAGGGAGCGCCGCACTGTCGGAGGGTCAGCACTGAGGGAGAGCCGCACTGTCGGAGGGTCAGTGCTGAGGGAGAGCCGCACTGTCGGAGGTTCAGTGCTGAGGGAGAGCCGCACTGTCGGAGGGTCAGTACTGAGGGAGAGCCGCACTGACGGAGGGTCAGTACTGAGGGAGAGCCGCACTGTCGGAGGGTCAGTGCTGAGGGAGAGCCGCACTGTCGGAGGTTCAGTGCTGAGGGAGAGCCGCACTGTCGGAGGGTCAGTACTGAGGGAGAGCCGCACTGACGGAGGGTCAGTACTGAGGGAGAGCCGCACTGTCAGAGGGTCAGTACCGAGTGAGCACCGCACTGTCGGAGGGTCAGTGCTGAGGGAGAGCTGCGCTGTGGGAGGGTCAGTACTGAGGGAGTGCCGCACTGTCGGAGGGTCAGTACTGAGGGAGTGCCGCACTGTCGGAGGGTCAGTACTGAGGGAGAGCTGCACTGTTGGAGGGTCAGTACTGAGGGAGAGCCGCACTGTCGGAGGGTCAGTACTGAGGGAGCGCTGCATTGTCGGAGGGTCAGTGCTGAGGGAGCGCCGAACTGTCGGAGGGTCAGTACTGAGGGAGCGCTGCATTGTCGGAGGGTCAGTGCTGAGGGAGAGCCGCACTGTCGGAGGGTCAGTATTGAGAGAGAGCTGCAATGTCGGAGGGTCAGTACTGAGGGAGCGCCGCACTGTCGGAGGGTCAGTACTGAGGGAGTGCCGCACTGTCGGAGGGTCAGTTCTGAAGGAGAACCGCACTGTCGGAAGGTCAGTACAGAGGGAGAGCCGCACTGTTGGAGGGTCAGTGCTGAGGGAGCGCCGCACTGTTGGAGGGTCAGTACTGAGGGAGAGCTGCACTTTCGGAGGGTCAGTACTGAGGGAGAGCTGCACTGTCGGAGGGTCTGTACTGAGGGAGCGCTGCACTGTCAGAGGGTCAGTACTGAGGGAGCGCCGCACTGTCGGAGGGTGAGCACTGAGGGAGAGCCGCACTGTCGGAGGTTCAGTGCTGAGGGAGAGCCGCACTGTCGGAGGGTCATTACTGAGGGAGAGCCGCACTGTCAGAGGGTCAGTGTTGAGGGAGAGCCGCACTGTCGGAGGGTCAGTACTGAGGGAGCGCCGCACTGTCGGAGGGTCAGTACTGAGGGAGATCCGCACTGTCGGAGGGTCTGTACTGAGGGAGCGCCGCACTGTCAGAGGGTCAGTACTGAGGGAGCGCCGCACTGTCGGAGGGTCAGCACTGAGGGAGAGCCGCACTGTCGGAGGGTCAGTGCTGAGGGAGAGCCGCACTGTCGGAGGTTCAGTGCTGAGGGAGAGCCGCACTGTCGGAGGGTCAGTACTGAGGGAGAGCCGCACTGACGGAGGGTCAGTACTGAGGGAGAGCCGCACTGTCGGAGGGTCAGTGCTGAGGGAGAGCCGCACTGTCGGAGGTTCAGTGCTGAGGGAGAGCCGCACTGTCGGAGGGTCAGTACTGAGGGAGAGCCGCACTGACGGAGGGTCAGTACTGAGGGAGAGCCGCACTGTCAGAGGGTCAGTACCGAGTGAGCACCGCACTGTCGGAGGGTCAGTGCTGAGGGAGAGCCGCGCTGTGGGAGGGTCAGTACTGAGGGAGTGCCGCACTGTCGGAGGGTCAGTACTGAGGGAGTGCCGCACTGTCGGAGGGTCAGTACTGAGGGAGAGCTGCACTGTTGGAGGGTCAGTACTGAGGGAGAGCCGCACTGTCGGAGGGTCAGTACTGAGGGAGCGCTGCATTGTCGGAGGGTCAGTGCTGAGGGAGAGCCGCACTGTCGGAGGGTCAGTACTGAGGGAGCGCTGCACTGTCGGAGGGTCAGTGCTGAGGGAGAGCCGCACTGTCGGAGGGTCAGTATTGAGAGAGAGCTGCAATGTCGGAGGGTCAGTACTGAGGGAGCGCCGCACTGTCAGAGGGTCAGTACTGAGGGAGCGCCGCACTGTCGGAGGGTCAGTACTGAGGGAATGCCGCACTGTCGGAGGGTCAGTTCTGAAGGAGAACCGCACTGTCGGAAGGTCAGTACAGAGGGAGAGCCGCACTGTTGGAGGGTCAGTGCTGAGGGAGCGCCGCACTGTTGGAGGGTCAGTACTGAGGGAGAGCCACACTGTCGGAGGGTCAGTGCTGAGGGAGGGCATCACTGTCGGAGGGTCAGTACTGAGGGAGAGCCGCACTGTCGGAGTGTCAGTACTGAGGGAGATCCGCATTGTCGGAGGGTCTGTACTGAGGGAGAGCCACACTGTTGGAGGGTCAGTGCTGAGGGAGATCCGCACTGTCAGAGGGTCAGTACTGAGGGAGCGCCGCAATGTCGGAGGGTCATTACTGAGGGAGAGCCATACTGTCGGAGGGTCAGTACTGAGGGAGATCCGCACTGTCAGAGGGTCAGTACTGAGGGAGCGCCGCACTGTCGGAGGGTCAGCTCTGAGGGAGAGCCGCACTGTCGGAGGGTCAGTGCTGAGGGAGAGCCGCACTGTCGGAGGGTCATTACTGAGGGAGAGTCGCACTGTCAGAGGGTCAGTACTGAGGGAGCGCCGCACTGTCGGAGGGTCAGTACTGAGGGAGTGCCGCACTGTCGGAGGGTCAGTTCTGAAGGAGAACCGCACTGTCGGAAGGTCAGTACAGAGGGAGAGCCGCACTGTCAGAGGGTCAGTGCTGAGGGAGCGCCGCACTGTTGGAGGGTCAGTACTGAGGGAGAGCTGCACTTTCGGAGGGTCAGCACTGAGGGAGAGCCGCACTGTCGGAGGGTCAGTGCTGAGGGAGAGCCGCACTGTCGGAGGGTCATTACTGAGGGAGAGCCGCACTGTCAGAGGGTCAGTGTTGAGGGAGAGCCGCACTGTCGGAGGGTCAGTACTGAGGGAGCGCCGCACTGTCGGAGGGTCAGTACTGAGGGACATCCGCACTGTCGGAGGGTCTGTACTGAGGGAGCGCCGCACTGTCAGAGGGTCAGTACTGAGGGAGCGCCGCACTGTCGGAGGGTCAGCACTGAGGGAGAGCCGCACTGTCGGAGGGTCAGTGCTGAGGGAGAGCCGCACTGTCGGAGGTTCAGTGCTGAGGGAGAGCCGCACTGTCGGAGGGTCAGTACTGAGGGAGAGCCGCACTGACGGAGGGTCAGTACTGAGGGAGAGCCGCACTGTCGGAGGGTCAGTGCTGAGGGAGAGCCGCACTGTCGGAGGTTCAGTGCTGAGGGAGAGCCGCACTGTCGGAGGGTCAGTACTGAGGGAGAGCCGCACTGACGGAGGGTCAGTACCGAGTGAGCACCGCACTGTCGGAGGGTCAGTGCTGAGGGAGAGCCGCGCTGTGGGAGGGTCAGTACTGAGGTAGTGCCGCACTGTCGGAGGGTCAGTACTGAGGGAGTGCCGCACTGTCGGAGGGTCAGTACTGAGGGAGAGCTGCACTGTTGGAGGGTCAGTACTGAGGGAGAGCCGCACTGTCGGAGGGTCAGTACTGAGGGAGCGCTGCATTGTCGGAGGGTCAGTGCTGAGGGAGAGCCGCACTGTCGGAGGGTCAGTACTGAGGGAGCGCTGCACTGTCGGAGGGTCAGTGCTGAGGGAGAGCCGCACTGTCGGAGGGTCAGTATTGAGAGAGAGCTGCAATGTCGGAGGGTCAGTACTGAGGGAGCGCCGCACTGTCAGAGGGTCAGTACTGAGGGGAGCGCCGCACTGTCGGAGGGTCAGTACTGAGGGAGTGCCGCACTGTCGGAGGGTCAGTTCTGAAGGAGAACCGCACTGTCGGAAGGTCAGTACAGAGGGAGAGCCGCACTGTTGGAGGGTCAGTGCTGAGGGAGCGCCGCACTGTTGGAGGGTCAGTACTGAGGGAGAGCCACACTGTCGGAGGGTCAGTGCTGAGGGAGGGCATCACTGTCGGAGGGTCAGTACTGAGGGAGAGCCGCACTGTCGGAGTGTCAGTACTGAGGGAGATCCGCATTGTCGGAGGGTCTGTACTGAGGGAGAGCCGCACTGTCGGAGGGTCAGTACTGAGGGAGCGCCGCAATGTCGGAGGGTCATTACTGAGGGAGAGCCATACTGTCGGAGGGTCAGTACTGAGGGAGATCCGCACTGTCAGAGGGTCAGTACTGAGGGAGCGCCGCACTGTCGGAGGGTCAGCTCTGAGGGAGAGCCGCACTGTCGGAGGGTCAGTGCTGAGGGAGAGCCGCACTGTCGGAGGGTCATTACTGAGGGAGAGTCGCACTGTCAGAGGGTCAGTGTTGAGGGAGAGCCGCACTGTCGGAGGGTCAGTACTGAGGGAGCGCCGCACTGTCGGAGGGTCAGTACTGAGGGAGATCCGCACTGTCGGAGGGTCTGTACTGAGGGAGCGCCGCACTGTCAGAGGGTCAGTACTGAGGGAGCGCCGCACTGTCGGAGGGTCAGCACTGAGGGAGAGCCGCACTGTCGGAGGGTCAGTGCTGAGGGAGGGCATCACTGTCGGAGGGTCAGTACTGAGGGAGCGCCGCACTGTCGGAGGGTCAGTCCTGAGGGAGAGCCACACTGTCGGAGGGTCAGTGCTGAGGGAGGGCATCACTGTCGGAGGGTCAGTACTGAGGGAGAGCCGCACTGTCGGAGTGTCAGTACTGAGGGAGATCCGCATTGTCGGAGGGTCTGTACTGAGGGAGAGCCACACTGTTGGAGGGTCAGTGCTGAGGGAGATCCGCACTGTCAGAGGGTCAGTACTGAGGGAGCGCCGCAATGTCGGAGGGTCATTACTGAGGGAGAGCCTTACTGTCGGAGGGTCAGTACTGAGGGAGATCCGCACTGTCAGAGGGTCAGTACTGAGGGAGAGCCGCACTGTCGGAGGGTCAGTGCTGAGGGAGAGCCGCACTGTCGGAGGGTCAGTATTGAGAGAGAGCTGCAATGTCGGAGGGTCAGTACTGAGGGAGCGCCGCACTGTCAGAGGGTCAGTACTGAGGGAGCGCCGCACTGTCGGAGGGTCAGTACTGAGGGAGTGCCGCACTGTCGGAGGGTCAGTTCTGAAGGAGAACCGCACTGTCGGAAGGTCAGTACAGAGGGAGAGCCGCACTGTTGGAGGGTCAGTGCTGAGGGAGCGCCGCACTGTTGGAGGGTCAGTACTGAGGGAGAGCCACACTGTCGGAGGGTCAGTGCTGAGGGAGGGCATCACTGTCGGAGGGTCAGTACTGAGGGAGAGCCGCACTGTCGGAGTGTCAGTACTGAGGGAGATCCGCATTGTCGGAGGGTCTGTACTGAGGGAGAGCCACACTGTTGGAGGGTCAGTGCTGAGGGAGATCCGCACTGTCAGAGGGTCAGTACTGAGGGAGCGCCGCACTGTCGGAGGGTCATTACTGAGGGAGAGCCATACTGTCGGAGGGTCAGTACTGAGGGAGATCCGCACTGTCAGAGGGTCAGTACTGAGGGAGCGCCGCACTGTCGGAGGGTCAGCTCTGAGGGAGAGCCGCACTGTCGGAGGGTCAGTGCTGAGGGAGAGCCGCACTGTCGGAGGGTCATTACTGAGGGAGAGTCGCACTGTCAGAGGGTCAGTGTTGAGGGAGAGCCGCACTGTCGGAGGGTCAGTACTGAGGGAGCGCCGCACTGTCGGAGGGTCAGTACTGAGGGAGATCCGCACTGTCGGAGGGTCTGTACTGAGGGAGCGCCGCACTGTCAGAGGGTCAGTACTGAGGGAGCGCCGCACTGTCGGAGGGTCAGCACTGAGGGAGAGCCGCACTGTCGGAGGGTCAGTGCTGAGGGAGGGCATCACTGTCGGAGGGTCAGTACTGAGGGAGCGCCGCACTGTCGGAGGGTCAGTCCTGAGGGAGAGCCACACTGTCGGAGGGTCAGTGCTGAGGGAGAGCCGCACTGTCGGAGTGTCAGTACTGAGGGAGATCCGCATTGTCCGAGGGTCTGTACTGAGGGAGAGCCACACTGTTGGAGGGTCAGTGCTGAGGGAGATCCGCACTGTCAGAGGGTCAGTACTGAGGGAGCGCCGCAATGTCGGAGGGTCATTACTGAGGGACAGCCATACTGTCGGAGGGTCAGTACTGAGGGAGATCCGCACTGTCAGAGGGTCAGTACTGAGGGAGAGCCGCACTGTCGGAGGGTCAGCTCTGAGGGAGAGCCGCACTGTCGGAGGGTCAGTGCTGAGGGAGAGCCGCACTGTCGGAGGGTCATTACTGAGGGAGAGTCGCACTGTCAGAGGGTCAGTGTTGAGGGAGAGCCGCACTGTCGGAGGGTCAGTACTGAGGGAGCGCCGCACTGTCGGAGGGTCAGTACTGAGGGAGATCCGCACTGTCGGAGGGTCTGTACTGAGGGAGCGCCGCACTGTCAGAGGGTCAGTACTGAGGGAGCGCCGCACTGTCGGAGGGTCAGCACTGAGGGAGAGCCGCACTGTCGGAGGGTCAGTGCTGAGGGAGAGCCGCACTGTCGGAGGTTCAGTGCTGAGGGAGAGCCGCACTGTCGGAGGGTCAGTACTGAGGGAGAGCCGCACTGACGGAGGGTCAGTACTGAGGGAGAGCCGCACTGTCGGAGGGTCAGTACTGAGGGAGAGCCGCACTGTCGGAGAGTCAGTATTGAGTGAGCACCGCACTGTCGGAGGGTCAGTGCTGAGGGAGAGCCGCACTGTCGGAGGGTCAGTACTGAGGGAGCGCCGCACTGTCAGAGGGTCAGTGCTGAGGGAGAGCCGCGCTGTGGGAGGGTCAGTACTGAGGGAGTGCCGCACTGTCGGAGGGTCAGTACTGAGGGAGTGCCGCACTGTTGGAGGGTCAGTGCTGAGGGCGAGCCGCACTGTCGGAGGGTCAGTACTGAGGGAGCGCTGCACTGTCGGAGGGTCAGTGCTGAGGGAGAGCCGCACTGTCGGAGGGTCACTATTGAGAGAGAGCTGCACTGTCGGAGGGTCAGTACTGAGGGAGCGCCGCACTGTCAGAGGGTCAGTACTGAGGGAGCGCCGCACTGTCGGAGGGTCAGTACTGAGGGAGTGCCGCACTGTCGGAGGGTCAGTTCTGAAGGAGAACCGCACTGTCGGAAGGTCAGTACAGAGGGAGAGCCGCACTGTTGGAGGGTCAGTGCTGAGGGAGCGCCGCACTGTTGGAGGGTCAGTACTGAGGGAGAGCTGCACTGTCGGAGGGTCAGTACTGAGGGAGAGCTGCACTGTTGGAGTGTCTGTACTGAGGGAGCGCCGCACTGTCAGAGGGTCAGTACTGAGGGAGCGCCGCACTGGCGGAGGGTCAGTACTGAGGGAGAGCCACACTGTCTGAGGGTCAGTACTGAGGGGAGAGCCTCACTGTCAGAGTGTCAGTGCTGAGGAAGAGCCGCACTGTCGGAGGGTCAGTGCTGAGGGAGAGCCGCATTGTCAGAGCGTCAGTGCTGAGGGAGGGCCTCACTGACGGAGGGTCAGTCCTGAGGGAGAGCCACACTGTCGGAGGGTCAGTGCTGAGGGAGAGCCGCACTGTCGGAGGGTCAGTGCTGAGGGAGAGCCGCACTGTCGGAGGGTCAGTCCTGAGGGAGAGCCACACTGTCGGAGGGTCAGTGCTGAGGGAGGGCATCACTGTCAGAGGGTCAGTACTGAGGGAGCGCCGCACTGTCAGAGGGTCAGTACTGAGGGAGCGCCGCACTGTCGGAGGGTCAGTTCTGAAAGAGAACCGCACTGTCGGAAGGTCAGTACAGAGGGAGAGCCGCACTGTTGGAGGGTCAGTGCTGAGGGACCGCCGCACTGTTGGAGGGTCAGTACTGAGGGAGAGCTGCACTGTCGGAGGGTCAGTACTGAGGAGAGCTGCACTGTTGGAGTGTCTGTACTGAGGGAGCGCCGCACTGTCAGAGGGTCAGTACTGAGGGAGCGCCGCACTGGCTGAGGGTCAGTACTGAGGGAGAGCCGCACTGTCGGAGGGTCAGTCCTGAGGGAGAGCCACACTGTCGGAGGGTCAGTGCTGAGGGAGGGCATCACTGTCGGAGGGTCAGTACTGAGGGAGCGCCGCACTGTCGGAGGATCAGTACTGACTGAGTGCCGCACTGTCGGAGTGTCAGTACTGAGGGAGATCCGCATTGTCGGAGGGTCTGTACTGAGGGAGAGCCACAGTGTTGGAGGGTCAGTACTGAGGTAGAGCCGCACTGTCGGAGGGTCATTACTGAGGGAGAGCCACTCTGTCGGAGGGTCAGTACTGAGGGAGATCAGCACTGTCGGAGGGTCTGTACTGAGGGAGAGCCGCACTGTCGGAGGGTCAGTGCTGAGGGAGATCCGCACTGTCAGAGGGTCAGTACTGAGGGAGTGCCGCACTGTCGGAGGGTCATTACTGAGGGAGAGCCACACTGTCGGAGGGTCAGTACTGAGGGAGATCCGCACTGTCGGAGGGTCTGTACTGAGGGAGAGCCGCACTGTCGGAGGGTCAGTGCTGAGGGAGCGCTGCACTGTCGGAGGGTCAGTGCTGAGGGAGAGCCGCACTGTCGGAGGGTCAGTTCTGAAAGAGAACCGCACTGTCGGAAGGTCAGTACAGAGGGAGAGCCGCACTGTTGGAGGGTCAGTGCTGAGGGAGAGCTGCACTGTCGGAGGGTCAGTACTGAGGAGAGCTGCACTGTTGGAGTGTCTGTACTGAGGGAGCGCCGCACTGTCAGAGGGTCAGTACTGAGGGAGCGCCGCACTGGCTGAGGGTCAGTACTGAGGGAGAGCCACACTGTCTGAGGGTCAGTACTGAGGGAGAGCCTCACTGTCAGAGCGTCAGTGCTGAGGGAGGGCCTCACTGACAGAGGGTCAGTCCTGAGGGAGAGCCACACTGTCGGAGGGTCAGTGCTGAGGGAGAGCCGCACTGTCGGAGGGTCAGTGCTGAGGGAGAGCCGCACTGTCGGAGGGTCAGTCCTGAGGGAGAGCCACACTGTCGGAGGGTCAGTGCTGAGGGAGGGCATCACTGTCGGAGGGTCAGTACTGAGGGAGCGCCGCACTGTCGGAGGGTCAGTACTGAGGGAGAGCCGCATTGTCGGAGGGTCTGTACTGAGGGAGAGCCACACTGTTGGAGGGTCAGTACTGAGGGAGAGCCGCACTGTCGGAGGGTCATTACTGAGGGAGAGCCACACTGTCGGAGGGTCAGTACTGAGGGAGATCAGCACTGTCGGAGGGTCTGTACTGAGGGAGAGCCGCACTGTCGGAGGGTCAGTGCTGAGGGAGAGCCGCACTGTCGGAGGGTCTGTACTGAGGGAGAGCCGCACTGTCGGAGGGTCAGTACTGAGGGAGCGCCGCACTGTCGGAGGGTCAGTACTGAGGGAGCGCCGCACTGTCGGAGGGTCAGCACTGAGGGAGCGCCGCACTTTCAGAGGGTCAGTACTGAGGGAGCGCCGCACTGTCGGAGGGTCAGCACTGAGGGAGAGCCGCACTGTCGGAGGGTCAGTACTGAGGGAGCGCCGCACTGTCAGAGGGTCAGTTCTGAGGGAGCGCCGCACTGTCAGAGGGTCAGTGCTGAGGGAGCGCCGTACTGTCGGAGGGTCAGTGCTGAGGGAGTGCCGTACTGTCGGAGGGTCAATGCTGAGGGAGAGCCGCACTGTCGGAGGGTCAGTGCTGAGGGAGGGCCTCACTGTCGGAGGGTCAGTGCTGAGGGAGAGCCCCACTGTCGGAGGGTCAGTGCTGAGGGAGGGCCTCACTGTCGGAGGGTCAGTGCTGAGGGAGCCGCATTGTGGGAGGGTCAGTGCTGAGGGAGAGCCGCACTGTCGGAGGGTCAGTACTGAGGGAGCACCCCCTCTATCCCTCTCCCACTGGGATGGACTTCTGGCTGGTGGGCTGAGGTAAGATTCCCTCTGCAGCTTCGGGCGCTGGCACCAATAACACCTCCTCTCTCACTCGCTGAGAGTTGGGTGGTGGGGTTGGGGGGCACTACAGGAGCCGCTCCTCCTCGAGAACCACAGTGAAGGGCACCATCGTGCTCAATGTCATTCGAGTTCGAAGCAGGAGTAGGCCGTTCGGCCCCTCGATGCTGCCTTTCCTTCGATAAGGGAGAGCACCCGATCTCTTTGTGTTTCGATTACCACCTCCCCACCTAACCCCAGTAACCTCCGGTTCCCTTGCCTAACAGGAGTCTATCTCCCTCCGCCTTAAAGCTCTTCAATGCCCCTTCACCTCAGCGCTTTCTGCGGCAGAGAGTTCCAAAGTCCCTCAGCCCCCTGAGTGAGACCACTTCCCCTCATTTCTGTCCTAAAGGGGCGACGTCGAATTTTAAACCAGTGTCCCCTCTAGTTCTGGAATCACCCCACAGAGGAAACACCCTTTCCATGTCCACCTTGTCCAGGCCGTTCAGGATCTTGTACACTTCAATCCGTTCGTCCCTCACTCTGCTAAACTCCAGCGGGAACATGCCCAGTCTGTCCAACATTCCCTCATCGGACAACCCGCTTGTTCCGGGTATCAGTCCAGTAAAACGTCCCTCTGACCCACCTCCTGACGCATTGACCCCCTTCCTTAAATAAGGGGACCAAAACTGCACACGGTCTTCGAGTACAATCTCCCCAACGCCCCGTGTAACTGCAGCATAACATGCTCCCTTTCACGTTCAATCCCTCTCGTAATAAAGGACAGCGTCCCATTAGCCTCCTTCATGACTTGCTGAACCTGCATCCGGACTGTTAGTGCCTCATGCGCTACAACACCCAGAGCCCTCTGCACCTGGGAATTCTGCAGCCGTTCTCTGGTTAAGTAACACTCTGCTCTTTTATGGTTCCTGCCAAAGTGAATGACTCCACCTTTTCTCACTTTGTGCTCCATCTGCCCGATCTTTGCCCACTCAATCAACCTATCTATATCCGTCTGCAAACTCCACATGTCCTCTCCACAACATACTTTCCTACCTATCTTTGTGTCATCTGCAAATTTAGCTACCATGCCTTCACTCCCCTCATCTGAGTCATCAATAATATATTGTTCAAAGCTGACGTCCCAGCAGATGGGCACCTCTGCTTGTCACTTCCTGCAAATCGGCAAAAAGACCCATTATATGTACTCGCTGCTTTCTGCCAGCCAGCCACTTCTCTATCCATGCTAATATGTCACCCCCTACGCCATGAGACTTCACTTGGCTCAAAATGAGTTTCTGTTGTCTAGACCAGTCTGCAGGGAAGAGGGTGCAGGGGGGGTGGAATCTCTTCAATATTCTCTCTCACTCTTGCGCTCTCTCTTGCTCTCACTCCCTCACTTCTCATTCTCTCTTGCTCTCTCTCACTCTAGCACTCTCTCACTCTCTCACTCTCTCTCGATCTCACATTCTCTCTTGCTCTCTCGCGCTCTCTCTCACTCTCACACTCTCTCTCACTCTCTCTCTCTCGCTCTCTCTCTCTCTCACACTCTCTCACTCTCTCTCACTCTCTCTCTCTCACTCTCTCTCTCTCACTCTCTCACTCTCTCTCACTCTCACTCGCTCTTGCAGTCTCTCACTCTCGCTCTCTCTCTCACTCTCACACTCACTCTCTCTCTTACTCTCTCTCTCTCACTTTCTCACTCTCGCTCTCTTGCTCTCTCTCTCACTTTCTCATTCTCGCTCTCTCGCTCTCATTCACTCTCTCTTTGCGCTCCATCACTCTCTCTCTGGCACTCTCTCTCGCACTCTCTCACTCTCTCACTTTCTCACTCTCCGCTTTTTTGCTCTCTGTCTCCCACTTGCTCTCGCTTTCGCTCTGACTCTCTCTCTCACTCACTCTCTCACTCTCAATCTCTCTCGCTCTCTCTCACTCTCGCTCTCTCTCACTCATTCTCTCTCTCTCGCTCTCTCTCACTCTCAATCTTTCTCACTCTCTCTCACTCTCAATCTCTCTCGCTCTCTCTCTCACTCTCGCTCTCTCTCACTCACACTCTCTCCCACTCTCTCTCTCTCTCACTCTCTCTCACTCTCTCTCTCACTCTCTCTCTCTCACTCTCTCACTCTCTCTCACTCTCACTCACTCGCTCTTGCAGTCTCTCACTCTCGCTCTCTCTCTCACTCTCACACTCACTCTCTCTCTTACTCTCTCTCTCTCTCACTTTCTCACTCTCGCTCTCTTGCTCTCTCTCTCTCTCACTTTCTCATTCTCGCTCTCTCGCATCTCATTCACTCTCTCTTGCGCTCCATCACTCTCTCTCTGGCACTCTCTCTCTCGCACTCTCTCACTCTCTCACTCTCGCACTCTCGCGCTCTCGCACTCTCTCTCACTCTCTCACTCACTCTCTCGCACTCTCGCGCTCTCTCTCGCTCTCTCACTCTCTCTCTCACACTCTCTCACTCTCTCACTTTCTCACTCTCGCTTTTTTTGCTCTCTGTCTCCCACTTGCTCTCGCTTTCGCTCTGACTCTCTCTCTCACTCTCTCTCACTCTCAATCTCTCTCGCTCTCTCTCACTCTCACTCATTCTCTCTCTCTCGCTCTCTCACTCTCAATCTCTCTCACTCTCTCTCCGTCTCACTCTCTCGGTCTCTCTCACTCTCGCTCTCTCTCTCACTCGGTCTCTCTCTCTCACTCTCTCACACTCTCAATCTCTCTCTCTCTCGCACCCTCTCACTCTCTCTCGCTCTCTTGCACTCTCTCACTCGCTCTTGCTCTTTCTCTCGTTCTCTCTTGCTCTCTCTCTCATTCGGCCTCCCACTGTCTCCTCCTCCCTCTCTCTTGGGGAGATCAGATGGAGGAGGAAGACTGGGCTGGAGGTGTTCGGGATGAGTGTGACGCGGACTCCGAGGACAAGCGCAGGGCAGCCACTTTGAGGAGACAACCTTAGGGATCCAGGAGAGTGGGCCTCGAACTGAGGCCCTGTTGGCCTGGGTGACCTTGGCCGGAGGTGCCCGTGAGGGCGAGGGCCTGGGCTGGAGAGTCCTCACAGCGGCGGGGTACACCCTCTGTGATCTCTCTGCCAGATCTCCGTATATTCCCTGCCCCCACTGGGGCAACCTGGAAGTCGGCGCTGCCTCCAGAGTCACCCTGGGTTCAGGCGAGCGAAGTATCCTTTCCACTTCCCACCTGCCACAGGATGCGCATCCGACTCTGAGGTGGGGGCTGGGGTGTCGGAGGGGGGTTGGAGGGAGGGTGGGAGGGGTGCTGAACACCGCCAAGGCACCGAAGGTGGTGTGGGGCTTCGGAGCGAGGGCAGGGCATGACAGACTCGGAGGGTCCCGCCTCCTCTGAGGCGAGCAGTAGGATGACTGGACAGTCGGCTGAGGGTCTGGGTGCTGATCCAGACGATGGGTGGGAATGCGCGGTGGGCAGCAGTGAGCGTGACTGTGGCAGAGTCGGACGCCGCCACTTCGTTTGGGCTATTGGTGCTATCCAAAACACACGCTGACACAATGCTGTAGAGGCGTAGGCAGCGACCACCCCTGACAAGAGAGAATCTAACCATTGTCCCTTGACATTCAATGGCATCACCATCACTGAATCCCCCACTATCAACATCCTGGGGGTTACCATTGACCAGAAACTGAACTGGACCAGCCATATAAATACTGTGGCTACAAGAGCGGATCAGAGGCTGGTAATCCTGCGGAGAGTAACTCACCTCCTGACTCCCCAAAGCTTGTCCACCATCTACAAGGCACCAGTCAGGAGTGTGATGGGACACTCCCCACTTGCCTGGATGAGTGCAGCTCCCACAACACTCAAGAGGCTCGACACCATCCAGGACAAAGCAGCCCAGCTTGATCGGCACCCCATCCACAAACATTCACTCCCTCCACCACCGATGCACAGTAGCAGCAGCGTGTGTACCATCTACAAGATGCACTGCAGCAACTCACCAAGGCTCCTTCGACAGCGCCGCCCAACCCACCACCTCTACCATCTAGAAGGACAAGGGCAGCAGACACTTGGGGAACACCAGCACCTGGAAGTTCCCCTCGGAAGCCCTCACCAAACCGACTTGGAAATATATCGGCCGTTCCTTCACTGTCGCTGGGTCCAAATCCTGAACTCCCTCCCTAACAGCGCCGTGGGTGTACCTACACCACACGGACAAAATCCTGGAACTCCCTCCCTAACAGCGCCGTGGGTGTACCTACACCACACGGGGACAAATCCTGGAACTCCCTCCCTAACAGCACCGTGGGTGTACCTACACCACACGGGACAAAATCCTGGAACTCCCTCCCTAACAGCACTGTGGGTGTACCTACACCACACGGGACAAAATCCTGGAACACCCTCCCTAACAGCACCGTGGGTGTACCTACACCACACGGACAAAATCCTGGAACTCCCTCCCTAACAGCACCGTGGGTGTACCTACACCACTCAGACAAAATCCTGGAAATCCATCACTAACAGTGCCGTGGGTGTACCTACACCACACGGAGACTGCAGCGGCTCAAGAAGGCGCTCACCCACCACCTTCTCAAGGGGCAATAGGGATGGGCAAACAAATGCTGGGCCCAGCCAGAGATGCGCCCACATCCCTTGGATGCAAAAAAAAAGAGAATATTACCCCCCATAGACACCATACTGAAGCCGCTCCCTCTACAACCATCTCCCATGGAAAGTATGCCCCCTTCACTCTCACTCACAACCAAATGCCTCGAATCTTCTCGCCAAGTAGATTTCGCCAATTACCCTTAGGGCCCGCTGCCATCCCAAAAATACCCCCATCTGGTGGACAACGCAATGGCCAGGTTTGGCACAGCACCGCCAGTATGCCTGCGTTCAATCGCGTTGTGTAGAATGGAGCAGTTCACAATGATTCTCGGTAACATGGTTTAATCGTGTGTCCAACTGGCTGCAGTAAATCTACCATCAAGACATGTCTGCAACTGCATCGAGTACCACG